>NW_024063485.1:1297500-1447500 GCF_006381635.1 Hibiscus syriacus | reverse complement strand
TTATTTAATTTAAAAATCATTAAGGATGCAGAGTTTGAAAAGGGTATTCGTTTATTGAGACTGATAGCATTCACCCCCGAGCGTAAATGCAGAAGATCAGTTATTGTGTCTAATAACCGAACATTGACTCGTTTTTAGAAAACATGATGCGGTTTTGAAAAGGATGTCAACCTATTTAGGGAATCAACAGTAGTCACCCCCTGAGCGCGATCACGGGAGATATACTATTAATTCCTTAAATAAGTGAACAATGCCTTATAGTTAAAATAAAATGCAATCAAGCAAAATTTTATTCAATCCTAATTAATCTAAACTAAATTAAGGTTTTTTCTAACATAAGGTGTCAAATTATGAGAATTAAGGAACCTAGGGGCTCAAATCTAAAAATGTAGGCTCTAATATTAATCCTATTTGATTTTAAATAATTATTGAATCGAATAACCGAGATGGTCCTTCGAGCATTTACGCGAGGGTCGCCTCGAATTATTCCCTAAATTAAAAGGCTAGTTTGAAATCTAAGCTAAAATGGAGGCTCTATTTAACCTATTTAATTATGTCAATATTAAAAGTTTAATCGAAGTTCGGGGATTAAAAGGGTAAAAGTCTAAAGTATCGGGTTCTAAAATACGTAAAAGAATAATGACCTAATTGTAATAAAATCTAATTATATGGATTAAAATGCAAGAAAAAAAGGTAGCTTAATCCAAAATTAAAATGTGAAATAATCGTAAAAAACAGTGACTAAAATAAAATGAAGTGTATGTTAATATGATGAAAGGTAAAAAAAAAATGAAGTGTATGTTAATATGCTGAAAGGTAAAAAAAATGAAATATTGGAAATAAAATTAAAAAAGGTGCACCTACCCACTATATTAATGCTCACATTACTTTAAATCTTTTTTTAGATATTAAAAGATAATAAAAAAAATGCGAAGGAAGTTGATGAATTCTCAATCAAAGAAAAGTCAAATCTAATTACAGATTTTTAGCTTAATTATATATATTTAATTTATTAGTTATTAATTTAAATCGAAAGACTGAAATAAAATACAACAAAATTAAAGGACATAAGAAATAAAATGTTGAAATTTAAAGTGCTGGAAAATAAAATAAAAAAAGAAATAAATTGCATAAATTTAAAAGTTATGGGTTAGTTTGTGCAATAAAATAAAATGTTAGTAAGTTAGTAAGAACAATAAAAGTAAAAGTTAGTATGAACAATAAAAGAAAATTTAGAATATTAATAAATTAGAAAAGTTAGCAGCTAGTGGTTAACAGAGTCTGAACCATAATAATGTGGGTCTTACCCCGGATTGGGTTACCAGTAGGTCGAATAGAATAATGTAATCAAATATATAAAAATAAAATAAAATAAAATAAATAAAAAAGTTAGTTGTTAGCAGAGACCGAACCATAATAATGTGGATCTTATCCCGGATCGGGTCACCACAAGGTCGAGTAATAAGAGAAACAATAAATAAATAAATAAATAAACAATAGTTAGAATGCAATAAAATAAAGGTTCATTGTTAATATGTAATAAATAATATTGCAGAATAATGATCAAATTAAAAGTTAATAAAATAAACATGAATATTTTAAATAAATAAATAAATAATGGACTAGAGTGCAAAAATGCTAAAAATGGAGGGCTGACAGGTAGTTTCCCCCCTATAATGACCAAAAAGTTAAACACGCTGAAACTGGGGGACTTATGTGCGATTAGCCCTTAAAAATAATGACCAAAACGTGAGGAATACTAAAACCTGGGGATCTATTCATGATTATCCCACAACACCACGACCATAATATAACATGGAAAAAGGGGGAGGATTTTTACGTGATTTAACAAAAAAACACAAAGCAAATCTATCTCTCTTCTTCCTCCATTGACCGAGAGTTCAAAGAGTATGGCCAACACCTCATAGCCGTGAATCAACCCCACTATAAGCCCCTGACCGGTAGAACGATGGTCGGTTTAACAAAAATCTAGATCTAAGAAAAACCAAAAGGAAAAGACCCAAAACAAGCCCCCCAACCCACACCGACACCCTAAACTGACACCCCAAACTGACATACAAAACCTCAACCTCACCGCCCGAACCACCCTAAACTGACGACCAACGACTCAGGCCAACACCCTCCCTCATTTAATGCATTAATGCTAAAAAAACATAAAGAAAATAAGTTTGAAAAAAAGAATAAATGTGAAGAACAAAGCTTCTATTTTCTATTTCTAAAGAAACTAGGGAGAAAGGGGGATGTTTCCAGCTTTCTTTTTAGCTTTTAAAGCCACATAATTTTATAAAAGGTAGAATTACAAGCATGGTCCCTGGATTTTGTTCTTTATTTTATTTTAGGACAAAATTAGGGTATTATAGTTGCCCCTCTTTGCTTGTCTATTGTGTAAACAATGACGAAACAAAGACAAATAATGGCCTAATTTTGTCTAGATATGATATTTGTTTCGCATCTGGAGCTCTAATTTCTTCTGATCGGGTGAGTTCTTCTCATTATGAACTCTTCGCTAGGGATGTCAATCTACTTCCTTCTGTGATAAAATCTAGAAAAAATGACAATATTGGTCCACCTCATTCTGTGATGGAATCGAATATAATGTCCGTGCTGATCTACCTCCTTTTCCTTCTGTGATAAAATTGAGAAAAACGTTAATGGTGATCCAACTCCTTCTATGATGGATTTTAGTGAAATGAAAAAGTAGATCCACATCCTTTTATGATGGAATCGAACAAGATGTCGGTGCTGATCTATCTCCTTCTATGATAGAATCAAGCAAAAAGTTGATGTTGATCCAACTCCTTCTGTGATGGGTTTGAGTGAAATGAAAATGTCGATCCACCTCCTTTTGTGATGAAATTAAACAAGATGTCGGTATTGATCTACTTCATTCTGTGATAGAATCGAGCAAAAAGTTGATGTTGATTCAACTTATTCTGTGATGGATTTGAGCGAAATAAATGTTGATCCATCTCTTTCTGTGATGGAATCGAACATAATGTTGTTGCTGATCTACCTCATTCTGTGATATAATCAAGCAAAAAGTTGATACTGATCCAACTCCTTTTGCGATGGATTTGAGAAAAATAAAAATGTCGATCCACCTCCTTCTACGATGGAATCGAACGAGATGTTGATGTTGATCTACATCCTTCTGTGATAGATTCGAGTAAACTATTGAACAATCTCTTTATTACGAATTCTCTATTGGAAATATTGATCGGTTTATCTTCTCTTTGAAGTTTTTCAAACCTGCAAAAGGTTATCATGTTTCAGTAATTTGTGTTTGAAGTACACATAGGTATTGACCCAAAGTTCCTCAAATTTTGTTGAGATCCATTTCTTTCAAAGATGAAGACGTAAATTGATTCTTTGCTAAAATCTTCTTGTTCAATCATGGAATTATGAAATGAAACCTCTACTAACTTTGGAATTCCTATCAAATATTCAACATATGGATAAAAATGATTAAGTAACTTGTTTTAAGAGAAGGTGTCTCGAGTGAGATAAATTTTATTTCGAGGGAAAACTGTCTCAAACGACAAAACTAGTTTCAAGGGAAACTGTCTCAAGAGAGATAAAATTCATTTCAAGTGAAACTGTCTCAAGAGAGACAAACTTTGTTTCGGAAGAAACAACCTCAAGCTTTTGTTTTGAGAGAAACTGTCTCAAAAGAGACAAAACTTGTTTTGAGTCAAAATTGCCTCAAGTGAGACAAAATTCATTTTTCTTTTGGAGATAATCGTCAAGGAGTCCCTGAAAATCAAACTTAGTTTCTAAAAACTCATTTGAAAACATCCTACCCGAGGGTCTTATGGTTGGCCCGAAGGACTTATCATCTTGCTCGAAAGACTTACAGATGACCCGAAGGATTTATGCATCATGCTCGAAAGACTTACTGATGGCCCGAATGACTTACTCATCAAAAAACCCTTGAAAATCAAGCTTAGTTTCTTTAAATATTTTGTTTCGAAGGAAACTGTCTCAAGCGAGATAAAATCTTCTCTGTCGAGGGAAACTATCTCAAGTGAGATAAAATCTTCTGTTTCGAGGGAAACTATATCAAGTGAGAAAAACTCTTCTATTTCGAATGAAACTATCTCAAGCGAGATAAAATCTTCTGTTTCTAGGGAAACTATCTCAAGCGAGACAAAATATTCTGTTTCAAGGGAAACTATCTTCAGCGAGACAAAATCTTATGATTCAAGGGAAACTATCTCAAGCGAGACAAAATCTTCTCTTTCGTGGGAAACTATTTTAAGCGAGACAAAATCTTTTGTTTCAAGTGAAACTATCTCAAGCGAGATAAAATCTTTTGTTTCGAGGGAAACTATCTCAAGCGAGACAAAATCTTATGTTTCGAGGGAAACTATCTCAAGCAAGACAAAATATTTTGTTTCAAGGGAAACTATCTCCAGCGAGATAAAATCTTCTGTTTCAAGGGAAACTATCTCAAGCAAGACAAAATCTTCTGTTTCAAGGGAAACTATCTCAAGCGAAACAAAATTTTTTGTTTCAAAGGAAACTATCTCAAGCGAGATACAATCTTCTTTAAAAATAATCTTGAGTGAAATGTCTTCTTTCGAGTAAAAACTGTCTCAAGCGAGACAAATATTGTTTTAAGGAAAAACAATCTTGAGTGATATAAATCTTCTTGTTTTGAGTAAAAATTGTCCCAAGCGAGACAAATCTTCTTTTAAGAAAAACAATCTTGACTCAAATGAAATGTCTTCTTTCGAGTAAAACTGTCTCAAGTTAGACAAAGTCTGTTTTAAGAAAAACAATCTTAAGTGAGATAAATCCTCTGTATTAAATGATATTGTCTCAAGCGAGACAAAATTTGTTTGGAAATATTGAATCTGAAGATTATTGTTCCCTCTTATTGAGGACATCTTGTTTTCTTTTAATCTCATATTCTCCTGAAAGATCTATAAAATGTATATGGATGTAACTATCCTGATGATGGATGTTTGATGCAAATATGCAAATTCATGTATGTATAATGCATGTTCTTTTTTATTAATAACAGTGAAAATGTGCTCAAGCAATCATGGTTCTCTTCTTGATCTATTCGTCTTCGTTCTTCTTTCATATCAAGGTGTACCATCGCATTTCTTTGCAAACATCTGCTTTCCTGGCTCCCTAACATTCAAATTACTTACCCCAATTTCTGATTCTGAGCTTCTAGGTCTAAGGGACCTCTGTCAATTTCTAGGATAAACTCTCCAGAGAGATTGTCCTATTTGAAAATGTTTTCTTTCATTTTATTTTCAAAATATGGAAAGTTCGTTTAAGAAAAATGTCATTATTTTAGGCTCATAATTAAAGCAAATCACAGAACATGAGTTTTGTAAATATCAAGAGAATCAACAACTCTTTTAATCTTTCAAAGTTATATCTCTTTGACAAGTGTCAAAATTGATGGGTTGGTTTTAGGTTAGCTCCTTAAAGTTTCTAAGGTTTTATTCATCAAAATGTTATTTCTTTTTCGATCCCTATGAACCTTACAACATGCCCTTCTTCTTTGGCTTGGCATTTTAATCAGATGCGGACAAAATGATGCAACTAGCATTATTAATCACTAGACTTTCTAGAATACTTCTATTTCGGTTCTCTGAAATCTTTCATTTGTTCAAGCTTCATAGACTTCCTTTAACAAAGGTAATGTAGGGACATCAGTCTAAACATAAAATTCATGCATGCTTGTGTGAGGTTGACTATAACAAGTTTTCTCCAATTCCCTTAGTCCATTTTAATCGAAACTCATTATTAGATCAATTTGATTTAATTTGCTATTGTCTGGCTAGCTGAATTTAGCTTTATTTTATATACCTTATAATCGCCCTTATTGGGCTAGCTGAAGGGTTCGTCTCATCACAAGATCTTTGACTTGACAATTACAGTGGAGCAAACACCTAACTGTTGAGTATCTAAATAACGTCATGGTTAGAATGCAATCTATTCATAAAACCAAGGCTTTTGATTTTCCACTATAACCAATTGCTTTAGCGGAATAGCTAAGCTTTATTGTATAATCTATAGTAATAATTTATTAGCATTTTGAGCATTCAGATTTAAAATTTCTTAAGCTCATCGAGAAGAACTTGTTATAGTCTAGGTATCCTTGATTGTCAAGAAATCTCACATTTAGAGTTCAGTTCCCAAACAAATGACCTAAACTAAATTCATCTATTCCACTATTCCATTTGTGAAGATTAGGATCATCACTGAACGTCTTCAACAGAAGTGTAGTCTAGGCAGTTTTGCAATGTCATACACAAGAGATGTCTCATATTGTCCGTTCCTATTCATACTTGAATGCCAAGCCTTTTGATCATTTCTTCATGAGAGGAGAAGGCTAAAGTGGTCCCTACAAGAGAAGGGTATGGGTTCGAATGTATCATCTGTGGTAAGGTCAAGGGTTCTTGTTTTATCAGTTTTCCATCTTGTCATTTTGTCAAAGATCTATAACATTGATTCTTAAAAGAGCTTTTAATCAAGTAGATATTTAAAGAATTTTGAGTCTGAAAATTACTCATTGCTCATAACCTCAGCATGTAGCATTTAAAATGTTCGATTGTCAAGTGACTTACAAAATTTTTAACAAAAAGAGAAAGAAAATAAATTCAAACAAAACAATATGCGAGCGCATCAAAAGTTCATAGTGGCTGCAATGATTTTTCTTGGTTTGCACCATAATGCCCTATCATTAATCAAATGTCTATGCCCCTGAATCGATTAAATTTTGAACCTTGTGCTTCAATGCCCCACAATTCTTAGTGAGATGCCTTGATATTTAGATGGTGCTAAAATCATGTCCATAGCTTTCAATTCTTTCTTGGTACGAATGGGGTGACTTCATCTTACCTCAAAACTTTTTACCACAAGATTCTTCGTTAGTTACCTTCAGGATTCGTGATTGAGACGCAATGTATACCATGTAATGTACAATGTGTATATACTAATGCAGAGATGCAAATATGTACATGCAAATGAAAAGATGCAAAAATGGGAGTGCAAAATGTGAGATGCAAATGCAACAAGGAATTGATCCCAAAATAACTATTCCTAGAACAATTCTCGAAAAATCGAAAATGTCTTGGTACATTGGGGAAGTGAAGATCTGGTCCATCTGTAAGTTATCCAGCTCCTACGAGCATATGGGTATTGTGTCATCTTCAAAGCTTATACTTCGTCTCTTGCTTCCAGAAATCTTTCGAGCTGGTTCGTGATCTTCAACTTTTAGCTTCAGCATCGAATTGTCTCGAGTCCAACTTGCTACATCAGCAGGCATATGTCTGGCTCGTCTCCTTGGTAGGTAGACTCCCTCTAGCTACTCGATCTACGTGGAGTATCTTTGAAATCCTATAAATCCCAAAGAAAGGCATTGTTGTGGCATTTTTTTCAAGAACATTTTAAATGATAAGTTATTTAGGGATCAATATCTTTGAATGATATGTCATGTTCATGCAAAAATGCAATAAGAGCAGACAAAAGGAAACCAATGTTAGTAAAAAAACAAAAATAATCAAGTTAGTTGAAATGATTAGTCCAAAAATGTAATCTTAGCAAAAATAAATAAATATGACTCAAAGTTTGAGAGTGAAAAAAAGACATACAAAGACAATTAATAATCCTAACCGCATCCCTTTTAGTTCTCCTAGGCTATCCACATGGCTCTAGCGGGGTAGACATACTAAATTCTCTAAATAAGGTTGGGTTCTAACAAAGGTTCCCAAGCCATCTTTACAACCTGTTAAGATTTCCCCGATTTTGGCCCATTACAGACTTGCGAATCAAGTTCAGCTAAGAGGATCGCACCACTAAAAGCACACCTCAGATTCGATATCCAGATAGGCAACTTAGGGTGCTTTCCAGAGGTACTTTATCATACCCACACGAGAAAGCTCAATGCTCCTCGTGAGGTGTGACATTTCTCTCTACTTAGGTAAACCGGGATTGAGCTCGGGTTTAGAGCTATGATATGAAACAATCCTAAATATTCACAGAATTGTAAGCATTAATCAGATAAATTTTTTCTTTCTTTTTGAAAAAACATAATGAACCATAAATTAAATAAGATCGAACTCGTAATTTCCAAATAATAAATATAGGGTAACCAACTCATGGCTCGACTCTCAATTTGTTTTAAAAACAAAAATCCCCAGCGGAGTGGCCAAGCTGTCGACACCGTTTTTTCACCCGGGCAGGGAAAAACCGATACCGACTCGGGGGTTTTCTCTTTTAAAAATCGTTTTGAAAAGTGAGGAGTAGCCACAAATAATTTAAGGTGCGATTGGGACACCATAAAAACCTGGTGATTTTAATAAAACTTTTTATTTTTATCAAAATACCAAGTTTTGGGGTATGTGAAAATCCATAAATCAGGTTCGTGAGTCGGTTACGCGTGGGAAGGATTAGCACCCCCACAAGTGCCCAAAAATTGGTACCTAGTTGATTACCCTATATTGAAAATCGGAAATTTTAAGTTCGATCTTTATTTAATTTAAAAATCATTAAGGATGCAGAGTTTGAAAAGGGTATTCTTTTATTGAGACCGATAGCATTCGCCCCCGAACGTAGATGCGAAAGATTTTCTATTGTGTCTAATAACCGAACATTACCTCGTTTTTAGAAAACATGATGCGGTTTTGAAAAGGATGTCGACCTATTTAGGGAATCACCAGTAGTCACCCCCTGAGCGTGATCGCGGGAGATATACTATTAATTCCTTAAATAAGTGAACAGTGCCTTATAGTTAAAATAAAATGCAATCAAACAAAATTTTATTCAATCCTAATTAATCTAAAGTAAATTAAGGTTTTTTCTAACTTAAGGTATCAAATTATGAGAATTAAGGAACCTAGGGGCTCAAATCTAAAATTGTAGGCTCTTGTATTAATCCTATTTAATTTTAAATAATTATTGAATTGAATGACCGAGATGGTCCCTCGAGGGTTTACGCGAGGGCCGACTCGAATTATCCCCTAAATTAAAAGACTAGTTTGAAATCTAAGCTAAAATAGAGGCTCTATTTAACCTATTTAATTGTGTCAATATTAAAAGTTTAATCGAAGTTTGGGGATTAAAGGGGTCAAAGTCTAAAGTATTGGGTTCTAAAATACTTAAAAGAATAATGACCTAATTGTAATAAAATCTAATTATATGGATTAAAATGCAAGAAAAAAAGGTAGCTAAATCCAAAAATTAAAATGTAACTAAAATGAATAATCGTAAAAAACAGTGACTAAAATAAAATAAATTATATGTTAATATGATGAAAGGTAAAAAAATGAAATACTCAAAATAAAATAAAAAATGGTGCACCTACCGACTATATTAATGGTCACATTACTTTAAATCTTTTTTTTTAGATTTTAAAAGATAATAAAAAAGTGAGAAGGAAGTTGATGAATTCTCAATCAAAGAAAAGTCAAATCTAATTACAGATTTTTAGCTTAATTATATATATTTAATTTATTGGTTATTAATTTAAATCGAAAGACTAAAATAAAATACAACAAAATTAAAGGACAGAATAAATAAAATGATGAAATTTAAAGTGTTGGAAAATAAAATAAAATAAAATAAAAAACAGAAATAAATTGCTTAAATTTAAAAGTTATGGGTTAGTTTGTGCAATAAAATAAAATGTTAGTAAGTTAGTAAGAACAATAAAAATAAAAGTTAGTATGAACAATAAAATAAAAGTTAGAATATTAATAAATTAGAAAAGTTAGCAGTTACTGGTTAGCAGAGTCTGAACCATAATAATGTGGGTCTTACCCCGGATCGGGTCACCTCAAGGTTAAATAGAATAATGTAAACAAATATATAAAAATAAAATAAAATAAAATAAAATAAATAAAAAAGTTAGTGGTTAGTAGAGTCCAAACCATAATAATGTGGGTCTTACCCTAGATCGGGTCACCACAAGGTCGAGTAATAAGAGAAACAATAAATAAATAAATAAACAATAGTTAGAATGCAATAAAATAAAAGTTAGTTGTTAATATGTAATAAATAATATAGCAGCATAGTGATCAAATTAAAAGTTAGTAAAATAAACATGTATATTCAAAATAAATAAATAAATAATGGACAAGAGTGCAAAAATGCTAAAAACGGAGAGCTGACAGGTAGCTTTCCCCCTATAATGACCAAAAAGTGAAACACGCAGAAACTGGGGACTTATGTGCGATTAGCCCTTAAAAATAATGACCAAAACTTGAGGGAATACTAAAACCTGGGGACCTATTCGTGATTATCCCACAACACCGCACCAGATATAACATGGAAAAAGAGGGAGGATTTCTACGTGATTTAACAAAAAAAAACACAAAATAGATCTATCTCTCTTCTTTCTCCCTTGACCGAGAGTTCAAAGAGCATGGCCACCACCTCTTAGCCGTGAATCGACGCCACTATAAGCCCCTGACCGGCCGAACAATGATCGGTTTAATAACAATCTAGATCTAAGCAAAACCAAAAGGAAAAGACCCAAAACAGCCCCCAACGCACACTGACACCCTAAATCGACACCCCAAACCGACGTACAAAATCTCAACCTCACCGTTCGAACCACCCTAAATCGACGACCAACTACTCAGTCCAACACCCTCCCTCTTTTAATGCATTAATGCTAAAATACATAAAGAAAATAAGCTTGAAAAAAAAGAATAAATGTGAAGAACAAAGCTTTTATTTTCTGTTTCTAAAGAAACTGGGGAGAGAGGGAGGTTGTTTCTTGCTTTCTTTTTGGCTTTTAAATCCACACAAATTTACAAAAGGTATAATTACAAGCATGGTCCCTGGATTTTTTTTTTAAAGTGTGGTTTGTTACCCAACTAACGTGATTTTTTTAGAAACTAAGTCGGATTTTGAAAGGTTTCTGTACATGATAGACTTTTTTTTTAAGAAACCAAGTTTGATTTTCAAGAGTTTCTTACTTAGTAAGTCCTTTGAGCCATCAGTAAGTCTTTCGAGCATGATCCTTAAATCCTTTGGGTAATATATAAGGCTTTCGAGCCATTCGAGACATCCATAAGACCTTCGGGTAGGATGTTTTCACGTAATTTCTGAAAAATGAGAAATCGATTTCCAAAGTTTCTCATTTAAATATTTTCTGAAAATTGAAATTTTTGAGCAGTAAGAAAGCGATTTCCAAAGTTTCTTACCTAGTGTATTTCCCAAATTGGTAAGTCCTTCGGGCCATCAGAAAGTCTTTCGAGCATTATGCCTAAATCTTTCAGGTCATTTGACAAGTCCTTCGGGCCATCCATAAGACCTTTAGGCATGATGTTTTCACATGTTTTTCAAAAAATGATAAAGCGATTTTCAAAGTTTTCTCATTTAGTATATTCAGAAAATTAAATTTTTGAAAGGTAACCAATTCAAAGTCCCAAAAAGGGAAAGGTTTAACTAACACTCAAGCCAAGGTAGATTCTCATGTCTGGTGGTTGCGAGACAAGTTTTCACAGGATAAATCGATTTTCAAAGATTCTCTTGAATTCCGAACTTTTAGGTATGATGCTTTAAAATTCTCAAACATATAGTAACAAGTGGTAATGTTTAATTTTCAGATTTGATATTCTTGAAGACAAGGGAAACAAATTGAACTCGATTCAATCTTTCCTGAAGAACAGTGGAATGAATCAACGTTTCCAGATTTGATTTAACCTAAGGAGTAGCAGAGCAGATCCCCTTTTTTCATATTTTATCTTCCCTGAAGAAGCAGTGAAACAAACATGCCTCGATTCAATATTCCCTGAAGAACAGTGGAATGAATCAACATTTCCAGATATGATCTACCCTAAAGATGCAGCGGAGCAGATCCCCTTTTCAGATTTGATTTTAAAAACTCCCTCTTGAAGATGTTGTTCATTTCCAGTCTCACTTGAGACAATATCATATTTCCAAGAACATTTTCAGTTGAACGAAAACTTGTTGTCTCTTCGTCTTTTCCCTATTCTTGTTAACACAAGAATGAGCAAAGAGGGGTAGTTGTCAACATCCGTTTTCATCCAGATATCGTATTTATTATTATTATTTTATTTTAATTACAAGCCAAATTACAACAAACCCAAATCTTGCCCATTACAACCGGCCCTGTACAACAAGCTCACACCTGAAGCCCAACTGGTCCTAGCCCAAACCTGGGCCCAATGCACTAAACTAGATAAGATAGGGTTTTTAAACCCAAGGGTTTCCAGGCCACGCAGTCGCTGCCACCTCCATTGGCAGTAAGAGTCGCCAATGTTCTGGTGATCTACTATCGTCATCCAACTGATACCGCCTTAGCTACTTCAACATCACCATCTCTACAAATACTGAAGAGGAAAGAAATCAATCAAAAAAATTATTCAAATAAAAAACGGGTCAATCCCAAAAAATTTGGGACTTCCCCACCAAATACTTCACCATCATCACTATGCCTCCTTCACCAAATCCTCACCAAACAAGCAATGAACAAAGTTTTAAGCATGCAACAGAGGCCATTTGAAAGGGAGGTTTTTAGGTTTTGAAAGGAGAGGAAAAATTGAAGAGAAAAAGGGGGTTTTGAGTTCGAAAAAAGAAAAGAAAAAAATAAAAGAAATTCGATGAGGGGGAAAGAAAAAAGAGGAGGTTCGATACGAACCAGATATGAAAAAAAGGAAAGAAGAAAGAAGAGAGTAATTAGCTTGAGTCATTTGCCAGAGATCTATCCTCACTTCGCTGGAACCAAGTTATTCGAACATCGAAGTTATATTGCTCGAAATATTTAGATTTAGGGTATGGGTTTTGGTGTTTTGATACATGGTTTCGTTTAGGGGTTGAAGAGGAAATTTTTGGGGCCTAGAGAGAGTCATCGGCCCCTCGTCAGAGCCCTCGGCCACGATGATTGCCTAGATAAGGAAAGAGTGAAGGAATCAAAGAAAAAAAGAATAAAATGAAGAGGGAGATGAGAGAAACGACACCGACCTGCTCAGGAAAAAAATGAGGGTTAGGGTTCCCTCATATTCTCTAATGGGGTATTTAAATCCAATCCAAAACTATGTAGTTTTGGGAACTAGCGTTTCTCTGAAATTGGAGCATGGTCTTTTTGCACGAGGAGGCCTCCAGAGTTTGTAATGTTTCATTTTAGTCATTGAAATTTTGGTTTGTACTGCTCCAAGGTCTAAATTAGTACAATTTAGTCCTCGTTTCGAGACTTCTTATTGTTTTGAAATTGACCCTTTTATTTGCGTGCAATGTTCAGTCCAGATGATTTGTTATTTCAATTTTATGTTTATTCTATATTAGGTGCTTAATTTTACATGTTTATATTTTAGTCCTTGATGATTGTGATTGGGTTATTCATGTTTCTAATACCCTGTTTTGCATTATTTGCATAGATAATCCCTGATCTTTACAATTTTGCTTTTATGGTCATAATGTTATTTTTTTATTTTATTTTGAATACCATGTTTTGTTTTTGTTAATAGTATATTTTGTTAGCGTATAAATATTATACCATAAGAATAAATCCATTTTCTAATTATCTAAAACACGCGTGATGAAATTTACTTACTAATTATATATCATGATACTATAATATATGTATATGCATATTTTATACGTTGAACATATTTAGTATACTATTTCGGTATCTTTTCATATATATTACTTTATTTATATTATTTTCCACAATAGTGTATGTATGTATATATTAAAAGTATGTTAGCATGTTAAAGTTGTTAATTAGTGATTTTTGTTTTTTTTATATACTCTTGTTTGTTTTTATATTTGGTTACTTGACATCACATGAATGTGTAATTTGTTCCTTTTAGATTTAAGATAATTTGAATTAATTTGTATGATATCCTCACAAGCATTTCCTGATTCGATCAAAATAATTTGACAAAGAATATCCATTTATTTTGAGATTAGTGGAAGTGATTGCCTTAAGGAATAATATGTTACTTTCAATAGGCTTAAAATAAAAGGGTATCCCATCAAGTGAAACCCTAAAAACTTTGATTGCATTTAAAATTTGGGATTGAGAAAAAGATCATGTTCTTTTAATTAAATTTACCAAGAAAAAAATTGTTATATCGAGTCTAAGGTCCTGTCTCGATGTATTTAAATAATTGAACATCCTTATTCTCATTAATTGTTGGTAAGATAATATATCAATCATATTTGTTTGATATATGTGTTTAATTTTCGCTTTATTTTTTCTATGTTTAATATGATTTCAAAAATAAATAGTGGTTGAGCTAATTTTAGAACGAAAGTATTAATATTTCCTAATTTCGATTGGAATAAAAAATGACCTCTTTAAGGCATGAGAGGTTGTTTCTTCTATATAGAAAATAATTTAATACTGCTGTTTTCTGTGCTAAAATACAAGGAGCACGAGTTTAATTTGTTTTATTTTATCTTGTTGTTATTTATACATTTGATTTTAAAATTATTGAAATCTAATGGAAATATAATATTTATTTATTTCGTTTGGAGTAGTGATTGAATGCTTTAAGGTACGAGAGGTCGATTCTGCTCGATAGGAAAAAATTAAATATTATTGTGTTTCATTCTAAAATTATTTGTATGAGATCTTAAATTAAATTAAATTCGAACTTGTAAATTCCATTGCAAAGACAATTAATTAATCAACTTGGTACCGATTTAGGGTGCTGTGAGGGGTGTTAATCATTCCCCACGCCTAACCGACTCCGGAACTCAAACTTTTGGTAACACAAACCGTAAATTCGTTATTTTAATTAAAAATTAATATTTTTATTAAAATGACAAACATGTTTTTGGGTGTCCAATCACACCCTAATCAAATATTGGTGATGACATCTCGAACCGTGTTTTAGTATTAAAAAGTTACCAAATTATTCGAGATCAGAATCTTTTAAAATCACTTTTAAAAAATTAAATTTTTTTAAAGAAAAAAATCGTTTTGACACTATGCGTAAAAATTTTAAATTTTAAATGAAAATCATTATCAATGACAAAAAAAAAAGTAGATTAACCAAATAAAAATAAATTAAGGCTTAGTTAT
The DNA here is from genome assembly GCF_006381635.1 of Hibiscus syriacus. Classification (NCBI taxonomy): domain Eukaryota; kingdom Viridiplantae; phylum Streptophyta; class Magnoliopsida; order Malvales; family Malvaceae; genus Hibiscus; species Hibiscus syriacus. The sequence continues at coordinate 1,432,454 of NW_024063485.1, read as the reverse complement.
AACGGAAACACTTAAAAATTAAAACAAATAAGAAAAAGTAATAAAGAAATTAATATTCTCCATTCAGATATATTAATTTGAGAAGTAAATGTTTTATTTATGGTTTATTGCGTTTATATTAAATGAATTATTTAGTTAATGAATATATTAACCTAACCTCAAAACAATTAGAAAACAATTATTATGTGTGGTATTCTGATCGGTCGACTGCGTGTCGTACTGGTTTAGAGTGTTACAATTAGAATGACTCACTATCACAACTTTGTATAGACCACTTCCTAATTAGTTTTATGAAATTTAATTCAAATTTCCAAAATCATTGTACGTCCAAACAATTATTATGGCAAATTTCAGAACTAAATGTATGATTTTATTTTAATCATTCCAACATGCTTTTCACCCAAAGTAGTAAAATATGTATGAATTGTCATCACCAACATCATATTTATGAAATTTCAAGAAGCATAAGAAACATAGAGAGTACCACCCTGATGGAATAACACTAAGAAAACTTTTTAACCTAGCTCTCCGCCAAATTTTCTTTCCCTTTTAACTTTTGAAATTTCACTATCTTCCTTCACAAGACAACATGCATACGTGAATATCGACTTAATAAAAGTTCAAAAGAAGCATGTAAATGAACTCAAAGATATACAAAATGACTGCCAAATATTGATAAAGTTTCCTTTAATGACCAAACTCATCAATCCTAAAAACTCCATAATTTCTTCATGAAACCCTTGAATACATGCTTATAATTATTAATGATCGTGATTTTTCGCCTAAACTGAAAAGGATGAATCGTCACAACATATTTATTCCTATCAACACATTTAAAGTTCAGAACAAATAATGTTTACAGCAAGCTATGCATCAAAAATTAAAAATATTATATGGAAATCAATATCAATAACAAAAAAAAGTAGTTTAACCAAATAAAAATAAATTAAGGCTTAGTAATAACGGAAAGCACTTAAGAATATTAAATCAAATAAGAAAAAGTATTAAAGAAAATAATATTCTCCATTCAGATATATTAATTTGACAAGTAAATGTTTTATTTATGGTTTCCTGCGTTTATATTAAATGAATTATTTAGTTAATGAATATATTAACCTCACCTCAAACAAAAGACAAGGAAATGCTCATCCAAAGGTGACTGGAACATACAAATTTCACAACGCCCCTTCCAGAGAGAATAAAGAAGGAAAAAGACTTAAATTGCGGTGAACGTGGATCGAACACGTGACCTTCAGATCTTTAGTCTGACGCTCTCCCAACTGAGCTATCCCCGCACAATAATTTTTATATGAAATCATTCTTCTTCGATTTTGATTTCGTTTACTTTTTTATCGTTCAACCTAGTTTGCGTTTAGATAACTTGCCCGTTTCTACTTTAGCTGGTTATTGCTACAAGCAGAGATTTGGCCTTTTTCTTCTCCTTTTGCAGGTTATAGGGGAAAACAGAAACTAAAAACAAAATGTAAGTTTCAACAGCAATTTGTTCTTATCAACCGCATGGATGCATGCCTTTGTTGTCTTTCTTTCCTTTGTTACCGAACTCGTACGATTTATACTGAATTCTTAAAGTCACTGTCGTTGTTTTTCGAAACATTAAGCTATCTCACTCTAAAATTTATAACTCCCAACATATAGCTCAAAATCAAGCACCGTTTAATTTAAATAAAACTATACTTGTGTACTATTATAGGGGTATAAATTAAGCTCATTTCCTTGTATTTCTTGTGGAAGTTTTAGTGTTTTTTATAGTTGTCGCGGCCGTCTTTCGGGTGGGTCCGGAGTTGGGTTTCGACTTGGATTAAATGAATTAGAGTCGCCACCGACCATTTTAAAAACATTTTAGGTAGGTCGGACACCATCTTACCTGATCTGTGTTGTACCATAAACAGGTCGGGCACCCTTGAACTGCCCTTTCGATACTACGTAGTTTTCAGTTGTCTTTAATTAAGAAAATTGGAAGTTTAAATTACAAGGTAAAATAACGATCCAAATTACATACCTCTAATAGATTAAAAATGTACCCTTAAAAAAAGTCGAGAAACGTATCATACAATGAGGTGATGAAAAATAACTACAATAAGGAAAATAAAATAAAGGAAAAAAATGAAATAAGTAGAAAAGTAAAATAAAAAAAACAGAATAAGAAAAAAAATAAATAAGTAATATAAACAAAATAAAGGAAATGAAAATAAAAATAAAGATGCAATAATAAAGAAAATAAATGAAATGAAAATAATAATATAATATATAAGTAAAAACAAATGAAAAGAAATAAAGAAATTAAATAAACGTAAAGTAAATAAAAATAAAAATAATAATAATAATAATAATAATAATAATAATAATAATAATAATAATAATAATAAATAGTAAATATATATATATATGTATCAAGATAATAATAACAATAAAAAACCAAAACCAAATAAGTAAGAAATAATAAAAATATATATAACTAAATATATGATAAAAAAATAAGAATTAATTGCAAAAACGAAAAGAGATATACATGTGTAAGGGACCAAAATGAAATAAAATCAAAACCATATGTCAAATTCAAAAGTAATCTGGGTTTAAAAATCGGATTTGGGGTTCAAATTGAGCTCTTAAAAAACAGAGAAGACCAAAAGTATAGTTTACCCTTTCCAAAGCAGAAAACACGCGGGTCAAGGATGTGGGTCGGGTTAACACGCAGGTTACATTCGGGTTGGCGGGTCATGTATTTAAACCCAAAAAAATGTTTTAAAATTTTTGTATTTTTCATTACCACGCCGAGGCCCCTTTCCCTTCTTCACTTTCTCTCTCGCTCGTTCTTCGTGGGAAGAACACGAATGGGTTCTCGCATGAACCCAGAAACCGACAGCCTCACGCCACCTCACTGGCCGCCGGTCATCGACGAAGAAACTTTAAAAAACTTTGCTTTTCCGAAAGCCCACAACATCCTTGTTTCAAAAATCAAAGTGTTTTTTTGCAACCGAACCTCGGGGAACCGTAGATCTAAGAGAGAAGATCTTATATTCCCTTGTGTTTTAATCAAAGAAAATAGAGAGCAAAGTCGACGCATGCAAAGCAAAAAGTAACCATAACAAAGGTAAAACGAAACTACCTCTTATTTCACTACTTTTCGAAAGTTTACAAAGTTTGCTTCGATTTCCTCAAGTCTCTAGTGTAATCGTGATATAAATTGTGTGAAATTCGTGTGTCTTCTCTATGATATCCCCCCTCTAGCGGGTTTGATTACATCAATATTTATAGTACACAAAGAAGACTATCGTTAGACTATTTGATTCCAAATCAAATGCTAATTCCGTTTATTGCTTTGTGGTGGCCGAGGAAATCGGCGTCAAATGCGGGTTGTTGGAGCGTGTGGCCATGGAGACCGGAGGCACGGGTGAGGGCATGTTGACCATACAGTGCTGGCTGGGAGAGGCTTGCTAGGCTTCTGGAAACTTTAGCTTCAACGGGCTACTGGATTTGCTAGGCCACGTGTAGTCTGGTTCTAGGCATGACAGAGTGTAAAAATATATGTCAATATGTGTGAGACATGTGTAATAAAAAGTATATTATATAATATAACTTATAATGTATATATTATATAATATTTAACGAACTAAATTTGGTGTCTTCAGCTGCCCCTCTTTGCTCATTATCGTGTAACAAAACTAGAGCAAAGATTAAAAGACACAAATTTTGGCCATATCGAATATCCTATTGAGCTATGCTGTAAATTTGATTTGCCTCCGATTTGAATGACATGATTCAGATGATGCTTCAAGAGAAGTTATCTCAAAAGAGACAGAATTCGTTTAAAGGGAAACGATCTCAAAGATATTTGTTTTTTCATGAGAAACGGTCTCAAGGTAAACAAAATTTTGTTTTAAGGGAAATAAATTCAAAGATTTTGTGTTTCAAAAGAAACCGTCTCAAGGGAGACAAAAATTTTCAAGAGAAACAGTCTCGAGAGAGACGAAATGTGTTTAAAGGAAAACAAATTAAAAGATTTTGTTTAAAGGGAAACTGTCTCAAGAGAGACAAAATTTGTTTCAAGGGAAATAGATTCAAATATTTTGGTTTCAAGGGAAACTGTCTCAAGAGAGACAAAAAATTTTAAGATAAAATGTCTCAAGAGAGACAAAATTTGTTTTAAGAGAAACTGTGTCAAGAGAGATAAAACTTTGTTTCAAGGAAAACAAATTCAAAGTTTTTGTTTCAAGGGAAACCGTCTCAAGAGAGACAAAATTTGTTTTAAGAGAAAATGTCTTAAGAGAGATAAAATTTGTTTTAAGAGAAACTATCTCGAGAGAGACAAAAATTTGTTTTGAGTAAGTTAGTCTTGAGCGAGGCGACCCCTTGTTTTGAGAGAAACAATCTCAAAGGTGATCGATAATCCGCTTGTTCATGCATGTTAAAGAAATCCTTTCAAAAGCTTTAATCGTTGACCTAATGAAGTCAAATATGCGGATGGCATGTTTTTTGTGACACTAAATCACTTTATCAGGCATGATATCCTTCTTTGTGAAGTTGAAATCGTGGATGGCTCATTCGTTGTGAAATTGAGCCTTTAATTGGATGTTCTTTGTTATGAAGTTCAGATGCACACTTGTAAATTGAACTTCTTTTGAGTTCAATATCTTTCACTGAGAAGTTGAAATTGACTCTAGCATGAATCTGCAAAATTATGCACATTATGCGATGCTATGGATGTGATGCTCTTATTTATGCCTAAAATGTATATGCAAAACATGTTATTTTAGGGTTTGGATAGAAATCTCAATCCCTGGTTATCAGTCTTGATGACTTTTGATGCTGGAATCTTGAATTTCTGATTCTTGATCTTGGATTCTTCAATATGCTTAAAACATAATGTTGCTCTGTGAAGGGAATAATTGTGTGAGCAGTCTCCATTCTATCTCTGACTTAGTTTGTCTTCATTTCCACCAGGTATACTCTTGCAAACCTCTACCTAAGACAATTTATTTTCCTTGCTCCAATAAATTTTGCCCAAAAAATTTGGCTTCTCCTACCCCAGTTTCAATCTTGAGATTCAGAGAGACATTCGTTGATTTCCAAGACATGCTTCCAGAGAACTCATCTAGTTTGAAAATGCTTTTTTTTTCTTCGAATTTTCAAAATTTTGAAAAATATTAAAAGGAGTTTTGAAAAATATTGCCTCCTTCTAGGTTTCACAATTGAAGCAAATCATAAAACAAGTGTTTATTGGATGTCAAAAGAATCAAATTCTGTTTTAAGCTTTGATAGCTGCAAACCTTTGACAAATATCAAGATCAAAAAGTTGGTTTAGATTTGGGTTATTAAGGTTTGTTTCATCAATTCGATCATCGTGAAGATCATGTCATACCCTTTTTTTCTTGATTTGACATTTTGATCGGAGGCGAACAAAATGACACAACTAGCATAATCAATGGCTAGACCTTTCAGAATACTTCTGTTTCAGTTCTCTGAAATCTTCCATTTTTTCAAGTTTTGTAAGCTCCTCTAGCGAAGGTAGTGCGGAAATATAGGTATAAAAATGAGATTCTTGAGTGCTCGTGTGTATTTGACTATAACAGGTGTTCCTTAACTCCCTTAGTCCATTTTTACTGAAACTCCTTATTTAAATTAAATGGCTAGCTGGATCCATAAAGTTGGGGCGTTTTACCAATTGCTCCAGAGGGACAGCTCCATATATAAATACCTTCATCAGGTTAGCTGAATCTTATGCATAAAACTGGGGCGTTTAACCAATTGCCTTAGAGGGACAGCTCAAGCTTTATTGTATAGTATAATCGCCTTTATCAGGCTAGCTGAATATTATCCATAAAGACGGGGCATTTAACCAATTGCTCTAGAGGGACAACTCAAGATTTATTGTATATATAATATTATAATGTGGGTATACGGGTCCAATTTCTTAAGTTTCTTAAGAAGAGCCTGTTATAGTCTAGGTGTTTTTGAAGGTCAAAAAATCTCATCGTTAGAGTTCAATTCCCAAGCAACTAACCTAAACTAGATTTGCTTACTCGACTATTCCATCTGTGAAGACCATTATCAATACTAAACATCATAAACAAAGGTATAAACGAATTAGTTTTGCAATCTCATGTGCTAGTCGCCCCATTCTGTTTGCTCTTAATACGTGTCTGAATGCCAAACCTTGGATGGACTCTTCATGAGAAGAGAAAACTTAGCTCGGTAAGAGAAAAACATGTAGTCTCATGTATCTTTTAAATTAGGACCAAGGGGTCTTTGTTTTCCAGGGTTCAATCTTGTCATTTGTCAAAGATTTATAACCTCAATTATTAAACGACTTTTAATTAAGGTGATATTCAAGGAATTCAAGATTAAAATTTGCTCATTTCCTAAGAAAGAAGTATTTTATTTAAAATGTTTAAACGTCAAGTGACTTAAAAACGTTCACGCATAAGAAGTACGAAAGAAAACAAGTTCGAACAAGATGATATGCTTGATAATGCAACAAAATTCCTGATGGATGCCCCATTTGACTCTCGATCAGAATGCCCCATTACACATTGAAAGTCCATGCCCCTAAATCGATCAGATCTTAGACCTTACGTTTCAATGCCCTATAGTTCTCAGTGGAGTGCCCTGAGCTCCCAATGTGATAGCTTCATATGGCGTTAATATCATGGCCTTCAGGATATGGGTCCTCTAGGTTTGGATTGAACCGGAGTCATAAGAATCTTCTCAACTAGTGTTGGGAGTAACTCCTCATATGTCATTGGGATTGGATCGATGCGAATCTTTTCTTTCCACAGTTTTGTCTGAGTTTGTTTAGAAGTACCAGATGGTACAACATTAGTGGAGATCATAATACCTTTATTAGTGTTGTAGGTGCTGACTTTGTTGAGCTCTCTTTCTTTATTATTCATGGGAGGCTTCTTACTGGAGTGCTCTCCCTCAATTTTCCATTGTTTTATATGTAGCTCGATCATCTCACCATCCATGACTAGATTTGAGAAACTTCCCGATGTGATTGCCACCAGGTGCCCGAAGTAAGGTGCCTTCAGGGTTTGTACAAACAACTTCCTGGTTTCCTTTGCATCCAAAGATGGATGAACTTGCATAGCCAAATCCCTCTATCTCTGTGCGTATTGTCGGAAACTCTCATTGTGTTCCTTCTCCAGACTTTGCAACATAACCCAGTCTGGTCTCATATCGTTGATATACTTATACTGCTCCAAGAAAGACTTGGCTAGATCTTTCCATGTCTTGATATGAGTTTGGTTGAGCTGGTTGTACCACCGGATAGCTGAACCGGACATGCTCTCCTGGAAGCAGTGGATCAGGAGTTGGTCATTTCCCCCATATCCTGTCATCTTCCGGCAGAACATAGTGATATGGGCTGAAGGGCAGCTGTTCCTGTCAAACTTCTCAAACTCGGGAACTTTAAACTTTGGTGGAAGCACCGAATATGGAACCAAGCTCAGCTCCATTGCATCCACTCCATAATAATCATGGTCCCCTTGGACCATCTTCATTTGATCTTCTAACATCTTGATTTTCTCTTCTATCTTCTTTGCCTTATCCTCATCGTCAAAATCCAGGATATGATAGTCTTCATGATGAGTGTTGGTCACGGAAGCCTGTACATTTGCACCAGATATGGATTTCCCCTTGATAGCATATGAGTCCCCTTGTAATCCGGGTAAGATTTCAGGTGAGAGAACCACTTGTGGGGTAGGTGGTGTAGTTACCCCTTCTGGTGAACCTGCCCCAGGCGCACTGGTGTGTTGTAGGCCAACTAACTTGGAAACGATCTGATCAACCAAAGATTATTGGTTCTTCATGATTGTATTTAGAGTACTCAGACTACTCTGGTTTATCTTATCTTCGAGTTCTTTCTGCAATTTTGCCATATTCTCCTCGATTTTCTCGATTCTTGCTTCCATCTTCTTCTTTTTCAGGCGGGTGTTATGCGGATGCGGTGTGTCCAATACTTGAGGTTGTGTATCCGGTATGTGTTCCTTTTTTATGAGACATGCTTCTGTTAGTTCATGCGAATGCAAAGAAAATAACAAAGTGCAAAATATGTCTAAATGCATGATGCATGAAATGCTCGAGGCATTGATCCAAAAAACGTGCCCGTTATTATGAATAATCCTTATTGGGGACAAAAGTGTTTTATCTTTTAAGAGACAAAAAATATCCTGACAGCTTCTGACATATTGACTAGTCTTCCGCATTCTTCTGTCACCGGTTGAATAACCTGTAGAACCGCTCCGGCTTCTCTGGATGAACCATGCAAATGTTGAGTTACTTTTTGTACTGGCCCAAGAAGTCTCGAATGACTGCATCTCTGGCATTTATCTTCTGTTGAACCTGTTCCTAACGAATGCGTCATTGGAGCCTTCAATTGATAGGAACTATGCGAAGTTCATTTGCCTGTTTCTTGAATTCGTCTGCAATGGTCTCCAATTTCAGCTATCGTTTTGCCATTGTTGTATTTGAAGAGACTGCCAAGATCAGTAGCCTTCATATTGCCCCTGCAACCTCTACCAATCAGTCCTTCCAAGATAGACTTTCATTGTGCTTGATGTTGACCCGATTCATTCTGAGTCCTTTGTAATGCAGCAGAGTAATATACTCTTCAATTGTGGGCACCACGTCTTCTGGATTGAATGTGACACATAGTCGCCTTATAGACCGTCCTCTACATTTTCATCTCTTGTATTACAACCCCTTTTTCCATTAAAGCAAACTATTTATGTTTAACAAACATGTTTTTTGGATCAACACCTCTTGCGAATGATGTAAATGATGAAAAATGAAAAAAACAAAAACAAAAATAAAGGGAAAAAGTTAGCGAGACAAGGACAATAAAAGAATGATGAAAATGAAAAGTCTTACCCCACATGATATCTACCCAACATGCTTATTATTCCTATCCGGACATGATCTCTCTCTCGCATGCTAATTTCAAATAAATCTTAACCGTATATTTGTCTAGTTTGCATGCTTTGAATAGAAAGTAAAGCAAGAAATAATTCAGGCATCCAAGGGTTTGAAATGAGGTTTTGGGGTGGGCTCTAATTTCTTGTACTCTCCCAGTTTAGGTTCTAAAAAGGTACACGAGTTCTCCTTGCTGGTGCCCCCTTGGGCTTGCCATACCCTTACTCCTAAGCCCATTACAAGCTTGTGTGGACTAAGTTAGACTCGAGAGGAAACATTCCCTTATGCCCGCACGGTGAATAAATTCACACGAAGACATAAGAAATATGAATCCCGAAGGCTACTTGCTAGGCCCACACGGTGAATAAATTCACACGAAGGCATCGCTTTCACCCCCACTTAAAACGGGTTTAGAGCTCAGGTTTAGAGCCTTAGATAAAAAAACAAGTTTTGACAAGCTGAAATCATTGAGAAAACCGTCAGTATAACTATTTATTCGAAAAAATATAATCATAAGTAAGTAATAAGGATCGAAACATTACCTTAAAATTTAAACTTAACATTTTCATTAAAATGACAATTGGAAATTACCTTAGCCTGACTCACTTACCTGTCCCCAGCGGAGTCGCCAAGCTGTCGCGGCCGTCTTTTGGGTAGGCCCGAAGTTGGGCTTCGACTTGGATTAAATGAATTGGAGTCGCCACCGACCATTTTAAAAACATTTTAGGTAGGTCGGATACCATCTTACCTGATCTGCGTTGTACCAGTAACGTGTCGAATTCGGGAGTCGGTTACAGTCAACGAAGGGTTAGCACCCTTGAACTGCCCTTTTGGTACTACGTAGTTTCCAGTTGTCTTTAAATTAAGAAAATTGAAAGTTTAAATTACAAGGTAAAATAACGAACCAAATTACGAACCTCTAATAGATTAAAAATGTACCCTTAAAAAAAGTCAAGAAACGTATCAGACAATGAGATGATGAAAAATAAATAAAATAAGGAAAAAAATAAAGGAAAAAAAAAGAAATAAGTAGAAAAGAAAAATAAAAAAATAGAATAAGATAAAAATAAATAAGTAATATAAACAAAATAAAGGAAATGAAAATAAAAATAAAGATGCAATAATAAAGAAAATAAATGAAATGACCATAATAATATAATAGATAAGTAAAAACAAATGAAAAGAAATAAAGAAATTAAATAAACGTAAAGTAAATAAAAACAATAATAATAATAATAAATAGTAAATATATATATATATATATATATATATATATATATTATATGTGTATTAAGTTAATAATAACAATAAAAAACCAAAAACAAATAAATAAGAAAAAATAAAAATATATATAACTAAATATATGATAAAAAATAAGAATTAATTGCAAAAAAGAAAAGAGATATACATGTGTAAGGAACCAAAATGAAATAAAATCAAAACAGAATGTCAAATTCGAAAGTAAATTGGGTTTAAAATCAGATTTGGGGTTCAAATTGAGCTCTTAAAAAACAGAGAGGACCAAAAGTATAGTGTACCCTTTCCAAAGAAGAAAACACGCAGGTCAAGGATGTGGGTCGGGTTGATACGCGGGTTACATTCGGGTTGGCGGGTCGTGTATTTAAACAAAAAAATGTTTTAAATTTTTGGTTTTTTTCATACCCACGCCGAGGCCCCTTTCCCTTCTTCACTTTCTCTCTCGCTCGTTCTTCGTGGGAAGAACACGACTGGGTTCTCGCATGAACCCAGAAATTGACAACCACAAGCTGCCTCGCCGACCGCCGTTGATTGACGCCGGCCTCCAGTCATCGGCGGCGAAACTTAAAAAAACTTTGCTTTTCCGAAAGCCCACAACACCCTTGTTTCAAAAATCAAAGTGTTTTTTTGCAATCGAGCCTCGAGGAACCGTAGATCTAAGAGAGAAGATCTTATATTCCCTTGTGTTCATCGGCGTTCGTGTTTTAATCAAAGAAAACAGAGAGCAAAGTCGACGCATGCAAAGCAAAAAGTAACCATAACAAAGGTAAAACGAAACTGCATCTTATTTCACTGCTTTTCGAAAGATTACAAAGTTTGCTTCGATTTCCTCAAGTCTCTAGTGTAATCGTGATATATATTTTGTGAAATTCGTGTGTCTTCTTTATGATATCCTCCCCTCTAACGGGTTTGATTACATCAATATTTATAGTACAAAAAGAAGCCTATCTTTAGACTATTTGATTCCAAATCAAATGCTAATTCCGTTGGTTTCTCTGTGGTGGTCAAGGAAATCAACGTCAAATGCGGATTGTTGGAGCGTGTGGCCATGGGGACCAGAGGCACGGGTGAGGGCATGTTGACCATGCGGCGCTGGCTGGGAGAGGCTTGCTAGGGTTCTGGAAACTCTAGCTTCAACGGGCTTCTAGGCTACTGGTTTTGCTGGGTCACGTGTAGCTTGGTTCTAGGCCTGACAGAGTGTAAAAATATATGTCAATATGTGTGAGACATGTGTAAGAAAAAGTATATTATATAATATAACTTATAATGTATATATTATATAATATTTAACTAAATTTGGTAAAAATGTAAACAAACATCAGTACTATCTTGCAAGCATATAAAAATACTGTCGAAATGCTCCTGAAGCTTGGGAACAGCTCTCGACATATTTTGAAAAATCCATATTTTTGTTTCAAAATACTTTTGGACATGGACATGAGAAATGAAATGCCCAATAAAATGTACCAAATTAAACAAATAAATTAACACAAAAAATATTTATATTAATCACGTTAAAATTGACGGGGATGTTCCTTCACTCGTACGTCTTAAGGAATTACATTCTAGGCATTTGGAAGTTTTCTATGTACCGCTCTTCATTCGAGGTATTTCCTATAAAGTCATAACAATTTTTTTAAGCAATTAAGTTTAAAAAACATTTATGACTATATTTGAAAAACTGTCGATTTTGAATTAAATTGAACAGGAGTTGCCATCGACCTTTAGATTAGGTAGGCCGAATATTAAAAACGTCTTTAAAAACAATTTTAAGAAAAAACGTTTTTAGACAAAAATCGATTTGCATTATCAAAGATTCAATTTAACGGGTCCGGGAGTCGATTACATGTGAGAAGGATTAACACTCTACATCGCCCAAAATTGGTACTTAGTCTCTTATATATTATCGTAAATGGCAGAAATCATGAATTCACATCGATAATTAAAGTATGATCCATTTATTAAAGTTTAATTAATCTGCTTCGAATTATTATTAGGAAAAATCCTTTAACTTGAAAAGAAATCTCGAGATTAGCAATCCTCCATCGGAAAAGTTGTCTCGTCTATTTCTTATCTGTAAAAGAATATTCCCTCCTCATATATAAAAACACAAATCGAATATAAATTGTATATTGACATTTTGCATAAAATAAAATAATTTTTTATTTAGAGAAACATGCATTGCATTGCATTGTTTAACTTAAAATAAAAATGAATTAATTAGCAAAATAAAATTGATTTACTTCAAGTTCACATTTTATTTGAATGTCGTATCGGATCGACCTTTGTAGTAATAAAAGTAATAATAATAATAGTAATAATAATAATAATTTGAAATTAAAATTAATAATAAACAATTAAAACTCAGATAAAAATGGGTGTCTACATTAAATATAATTTAATTTTTATTAAAATAATTTTGTTACTACAAAGTTACAGGAATGAAAAGGTTACCCTTTAGTTCGAGCAATCTTTAGAATAATACTCAACGTATTTTGTAGGTATTCCATAGGTGCATAAGGCTTACTTTCAAATATTTGTTATGGGAGTTTAGTGATTTTTCATATTCACTTCTCAAAATTGTTTAATAAGAATTTTACTGCCCAAATTTTTTGACCTTTCATTGTTGAAAATTTATATCTTTTAAAATACATACCAAAATTAATCTCCGCTTATTTTAAACAAAATTAAACTGACCACTTCCAAATGTTTAATTTAATTTTAATCACTCCAACATGTTTTTCACTCAAAGAAGTAAAATATGTATGAATTACGGTGAATTTGGATTGAACACATGACCTTCAGATCTTCAGTCTAATGCTGTCCCAACTGAGCTATCCCCGCACAACGAATTTTATGTGAAATCATTCGTCTTTGATTTTGATTTCGTTTACATTTTTATCGTTCATACTATTTTGTGTTTAGACAATTTGCTCGTTTCTACTTTAGCTGGTTATTGCTACAAGAAGAGATCTGGCCTTTTTCTTCCCTTTCTGCAGGTTATAGGGTAAAACAGAAATTAAAAACAAAATGTAAGTTTCAACAACAATTTGTTCTTATCAACCGCATGCATGCATGCCTTTGTTGTCTTTCCTTTTTGTTACCGAACTCATATGATTTATACTGAATTCTTAAAGTCATTGTTCTTGTTGTTTTTCGAAACAGTATGCTATCTCACTCGAAAATTTATAACTCCCCCCAAAATCAAGCAACATTTAATTTAAACAAAACTATACCTGTGTACAATTATAGGTATAGAAATTAAGCTCACTTCCTAATATTTCTTGTGGAATCGACATCAACTGTTGGGTTAGGTAGATCGAGTACCTAAAAATATCTTTTAAATAAACTTTAGAAATATCACTTAAAAGATAAAAGTTGGTATGCATTTTACCAAAGTTTCATTTTAAGGGTTCGGGAGTCTACTACACATAGGAAGGGTAAGAATTCCCAAAGCACCCAAAATTGGAAGCGTAAGAACTCCCAAAGCGCCCAAAATTGGTACCTCTCGATTATATGTTGTCAAAGTAATGGACTTTTACAAACTCGAATTCTAAATCTAAATTGTGACCCATTCATTTCTATGAATGAATTTTGAAAAGAGTAAATTTCTATCTAAAACTTTTAACACTAGAAGTCAATTGATTCACATAGTTTCATTTAACAAAGGATGCCCATTTACTTAAAAAATTAACGAAAACTATAATCCAATCAAGTTGGACACAATTCCATTAACTTTTAATATAAAACAATATAGTCTTTAATTTTTTTTTTAAAAAAAGGAATGTTTGATTAATGGATGCAACAATAATAAATGAAAAATACAAGACCAAATTAAACAAATAAATTAACACAAAAAATATTTATCTTAATCATGTTAAAATTGGTAGGGATGTTCCTTCACTCAAACGTTAAGGAATCATACTCTAGGTATCTAGAGTGTAAACAAATAAATTTTTACTTTTTTTTATCAAAGTCAACTATCAGCAATTACAAAAGTCAACAGGTCGGGTTGACTCAGTTCGGGTCGGTTGACTTGGTTCGGACCGGTTGGTCGGTTCGGTCCGGTCCAAATCAACTGAATCGATTCTAGAAGAAACTAGATCTAGGGGATGTGCCCCACGTGCGTATAGTGGCACGTGGCTGCGCGTAACGACGACGACGGGATTAGGGAGATCGGTCGGTTACTCCACAAGCAACTAAACAACAATTGCAACCAAAAGTTTCACCAAAAACAACCATCAACCATACCAAATAACCAAAAATAAAACAAGACTTACCCAACAATGATCGACAGAGGAAACAACAATGATACGATAACCTAAAACATAAATGGGTTTTAGGCGCACGAAAGAGGGGAGTCTGGTGGTGTAGGCGGTGAGGTGAACGGAGCTCGGGATCGACGAGAAATCGTAAAAACAATGATGGTGGTTTGGAGTTTTTTTATGAAGCTTTAAGTGGTTCTCCTTGATGAAAAGTGGGCTTAAACGGAGTAAGGCTGGGCAGATTTTGGTCGCGGGCAGATGACAGTCACGTTGGTGGTGACAAAGCAACCTACGGTCGGTTGTGGCAGCCGAAATTGCACAGAGAAACAATAGTGGGTTTTAGGTTTTTCGGTGAAACTTTAGAAGGCTATCCACGAAGATCGACGACAACTAAAACAATTTAGTGGGGTTTTGACTAGGGGACGATGGGGAACGACATGGGGTTGACGGCACATGCCTCCGCTGGTCGGAGATAGAATGAATGACGATAAGATATGGGGTTCGTTTAGGACGGGTTTAGGTTTTCTGAGAACTTTTTGGAGTTTAATTCCCATTTTTGGAGGTTAAAATCCTAACCATAAAACTTAAAAGATATTTTTACCCAATCATGTTAGCTACAATAACTTTGCCTTGATGGTAAGGGCTAAGGGGAAGGTTCAAGGGGGCATGGGTTTAAAACCCGTGAATAACTCCATCAGATTTTATTTTCTTTTATCAGCAGAGGGAAAAATGGTAAATCAGGGCTCAAGTCCTAGAACTTTCTTGAAAACTTAAATAATAACCTATTATTTCAAAATTTCATAACTTAGTCCTTAAAAAGGTGCTATTGGATCAGAATGTTGGGCAATCAAGAAGGATCATGTAAGGAGGATGGAGGCCGCAGAGATGAGAATGCTTCGATGGGCATGTGGTAGGACTCTTTGGGATATGACACCAAACTCTGCTAATAGGATATCCTTGGGGGTGGTGCTTGTATCTGAAAAATTGAAAGAGGGAAGACTACGGTGGTTTGGGCATGTCCTTCGGCGACAACCGTCGGATGCGGTCAGGAGGGTAGAGTCTATTACAGTCGACGGTGTCAGAAAGAGAGGACGACCAAGAAGGAAGTGGGAAGATTGCTTGAGATCTGATTTGAAGGATTTAGCCCTTACCGAGGACATAAACTCTGATAGGAAAGTATGGACACTTAAGACCAGGGTAGCCGAGTAGTGCGGGTCACATCCATAGGGTGTATCATCTCTGTCTTCTTTTAATGTCTTTGTAGTAGTTTCCTTGACTTCTACTTTCTATACGTTTCTGTTATTGGAATTTATGAAGGCTTAGAACTAGGGTAGCAGAGTAGTGTTGTCGTAGTTTAGGTTTTAACCCATTTGACTTTATTCCTTCTCGTAGCTTGCTATAGTTGACTTCTGTGTATCATTCTCTTCATGTTTTATCGTTTTAAATTTAGTCGGGTCTTACGTTTCTATCTATATGTAGATATTTTTTTTCGCAGGGATTTATTTGCAGGGATTACTTCCCAATACAGACGCGCATATGAAGACTGCATATGAAGACTGTTCAACTATGTATTTTTATACATGCATTGCATTTTATCTCCATTTTTAATTTTATGACTGTCGGAGGTCTTCCACTGAAGCTGCTCTTAACCTGGCGTTGGGGGCAGCCTACTACCCTACCTCCCCCTACCCCATTACATATGGGAATAGGGTTTTGTTGTTGTTGTTGGTCCTCAAATTAACTTACTTTAATTTTCTACTTTAGCTGGTTATTGCTACAAGCAGAAATCTGGCATTTTTCTTCTCTTCTGCAAGTTATAGGGGGAAAACATAAATTAAAAACAAATGTAAGTTTCAACAGCAATTTTCTTATCAACCGCATGCATGCATGCCTTTGTTATCTTTCTTTTTGTTACCGAACTCGTAGATTTATACTGAATCTTAAAGTCATTGTTCTTGTTGTTTTTCGAAACAGTATGCTATCTCACTCTAAAATTATAACTCCCCTCAAATCAGGCAACATTAATTTAAACAAAAACTAACCTGTGTACAATTATAGGTTTAGAAATAAGCTCACTTCCTAATATTTCCTGTGGAAGTTTTAGTGAATTTTATAATCACTTCTAAAACTGTAAACAAACATCAGTACTATCTAAGTATATGAAAATACTGTCGGAATGGTCCTGAAGCTTGGCAACAGCTCTCGACTTATTTGGAAAATCCATATTTTATTTTAAAAAATTTTGGAATAGACATCGTTGTTGGGTTAGGTAGATCGAGAGTACCTAAAAATATCTTTTAAATAAACTTTAGAAATATCACTTAAAAGACAAAAGTTGGTATGCATTTACCAAAGTTTCATTTAAGGGTTCAGGAGTCGACTACACATGGGAAGGGTAAGAACTCCCAAAACACCCAAAATTAGAAGGGTAAGAACTCCCAAAGCGCCCAAAATTCTACTCCAATTATATGTTGTCTTAGAAATGGATTTTACAAACTCGAATTCTAAATCTGAATTGTGACCATTCATTTCTATGAATGAATTTGAAAATAGTAATTTTCTATCTAAAATGTTTAACTCTGGAAGTCAATTGATTCACTTAGTTTCATTTAAAAAGGATGCCCATTTACTTCAAAAATTAATGAAAACTATAATCCAATCAAGTTGGACACAATTCCATTAACTTTTAATATAAAACAACATAGTCTTTGATTATTTTTAAAAAAGGAATGTTTGATTAATGGATGCAATAATAATAAATGACAAGTACATGATAAATGAAATGCGCAATATAATGTACCAAATTAAACAAATAAATTAACACAAAAAATATTTATCTTAATCATGTTAAAATTGACACGGATGTTCCTTCACTCAAACGTCTTAAGGAATCATACTCTAGGTATCTAGAGTGTAAACAAATAAATTTTGACTTTTTTGATCAAAGTCAACAGTCAACAATGACAAAAGTTAACGTGTCAAGTCGAGTTGACTCAGTTCGGGTCTGGTTGACTCAGTTCGAGTATGGTTGACTTGGTTCGGATTGGTTGGTCGGTTCGGCTTGGTCCAAACCGACTGGACTGATTCTAGAAGAAACCAGATCTAGGGGACGAGCCTCACGAGTGTACAGTGGCGCGTGGCTGCGCGTAACAGCGACGACGGGCTCAGGGAGATTAGTCGATTACTTCACAAGCAACTAAACACCAATTGCAACCAAAAGTTTAATCAAAAACAACCAATAACCATACTAAATAATCAGAAGTAGAACAAGACTTACCCAACAATGATCGACATAGGAAACAACAATGATACGACAACCTATGAATGGGTTTTAGGCACACGAAGGAGGGGAGTCTGGTGGTACAGGTGGTGAGGTGAACGGAGCTCGGGATCGACGTGAAATAGTAAAAAAAACGATGGTGGTTTGGAGTTTTTCGATGAAGCTTTATGTGGTTCTCCACGACAAACAACGGGCTTAAATGGAGCAATACTGGGAAGATTTTGGTCGCGGGCAGACGGTAGTTACGTTGGTGGTGACAACGCGACCTATGGTCGCCTGTGGCAGCCGGAATTGCAAAGAGAAACAATGGTGGGTTTTAGGTTTTTTGATGAAACTTTAGAAGGTTATCACGAAGATCGACGGCGGTTAAAAAACTTTAGAGGGGTTTCGACTGGGGGATGATGGGGAACAACATGGGGTTGACGGTGCATGCCTTCGCTAGTCGGGGATAGAGTGAATAATGACAAGACATGGGGTTCGTTTAGGACGGGTTTCGGTTTTCTAAGAACTTTTTGGAGTTTGATTCCAATTTTTGGAGGTTAAAAATCCAAACCATAAAACTCAAAAGATATTTTTACCCAAGCATGTTTGCTACAATAACTTTGCCTTGAAGGTAAGGGTTTAGGGGAAGGTTGAAGGGTGCATGGGTTCAAAACCCCCTTAACCAACCCATTGATTTTATTTTCTTTTAGGGAAAATAACCTCATTGACAAAAAAAGTTGGTTAAAATCGTATATTATAAGGCATTTTTGGTATATGAGGTTATTTTCTCTTTCTTTTATCAACAGAGGGAAAAGGGTAAAATCAAGGTTTAAGTCCTAGAACTTTCTTGAAAACTTAAATAATAACCTATTATTTCAAAATTTTATAATTTAGTCCTCAAATTAACTTACTTTAATCCATTATTTAACCTTAATATTTTTGGGGTATGGCATAGAGGGTTTTCATGAACCGCTCTTCATTCGAGACATTTCCTATAAATTAAATGTAATTTAATATTTTTTAAAATAATTTTGTTACTACAAAGGTACGGGAATGAAAAGGATATCCTTCGGTTCGAGCAATCCATAGAATAACACTCGAGGTATTTTTTAGGTATTCCATAAGTGTATTCCAAGGGGACACCAACAAAGGAAAATTCGTTGACCTTTCTTACTCTAGAGCCAAAACCCATCATATAATAAAACTTAATGCTGGAATTTAGGTGAAGCCTAACCCGATTGAGTCTTGCAAGATTAAGTACACAAAGGAAAAGCATGTTGAGTCTTTTTTATTTTATTTAATATTGTATTGTTCTCTGCATGCGAACTAGAAATCATGCGGTTAGGTTATTTTTCCAAACAAAGCCTGGAACTAGAAATCATGAGGTTAGGATATGATTTTCCTTACTAACCAGCTTCTGTATATATTCTGAAAATGTATATATTAATTGTTCTATTTTCATTTGCATAAACATGACATGTTCAAGGGTGTTGATTCGAGAGTAATTATCAAAATCAAAGGCTTTCATTATGGACAAAGGGTATCATGATCATGAAAACTGTGGAGCAACCAAAGAAGGATATCTTAAAGAAGCTTTTAAAATAATTGAGGGTATTCATGCAAAAATCCTATTAGATTGGTACCAAAAGCTTTTTATTGTAAGAGTATCAATAGAAGCAGTCGCAAGGAAGAGAATTTTTATGAAGCTCAAGCTCGTTTTTGGAAAGACAAAAACAAGAAATTAAGCACAGAGGTCGAAGTAATGCTTGATGATTTTTGAAAAGCCAGTCAAACCTTTAAAGATGTTGGACTAGGAAATGTCCCAAAAGAATGAATAGCAGAAATCATTTAACTAGAGACTGATGCTGATTACTGGAAAAAGCAACATGATGATCAAGCAAAGAAATTCTCCTATGACTTTCACATTGCTGAAGAAATATACAATGCAACCATCACCAATTTGGAAAAATGTCAAGCTGAAAGTCAGATATTGAAGAAGGATATAACCAACATGGAAACTTCATACCTGATTCATCAATGTGAGATTAATGCTGAATTAAAATCCACTAGAGCTCAAAACCACACATTACTGAAAATGGTGGATGATTATGGAGATCTGGTACAAGAACTTCTTGAACATAAAGGTTCTTTGATAAAGGAAAATGAACAATATTGTCTACAACTTTAGGAAATGACAGGTAATGTTCAAGAAAAAGAAGATAACTTGAAGGAAGTTACTGCTCAAGCAAGCAAGGTGGCCCATAAGCTGGTGGACTTAGCTGGTTTTATAAGGGAACTGAAGCAGGATGATGATCTGATTCTGGAATATAAATGGAAATTAACTTTGCTTTTTAAGGAAACAGAGAAATTAGAAGGGAAAACTATCCCTTATATGTAATGATCTTTTGAATGTATTGAAAAACCCTTTTTCTGTTCAATGGAAGTTGCTTTAAGATAATTACTTTTGAATTACACCTTTTCATACATGCATTTACATATACATTTTCACATTCACAATCATATTCTACATAGCATGATAGCATGTATCAATCATGAAAGCATGAGAGTAATCAGTGAAAGATTTTGGAATGAGGAGTTCTGAAAAATTAGGGACATATCTTAAAAAAGATTGAAAGCAATGAATGGAATATTAGCTTGTGTTGGAAGGATTGAGAGAATCCAAGAACAACTTATGGAAATCCAACAAGAAATGCTTGAAGAAACAAGAATGTTCCAAGATGAGTCCAGGGAATAAATGTCTAAGATGATGGGTATAATGGTTACTCTGCTATATGGGGAAAAAATGTTGGAAGACCCTATTGAGCATGAAAAGATGAAAGCCATAGGAAAAAGTCTGGATTTTAATATGGCAAATGACCAAAAACCTGTTGTTGAAAATAGAAATCCAACCCATTTTCACGAATCAAAAAATATGACAGATAACATGGACATTGAAGTTGGTTCAAAGAAGAGAAACATGGAACAAGTCCCATTGAAAATGGATAAAAAAGGCAAGAAGGAAAAAATGATGACACATCTCTTTCCAATTCCAATTTTGTATTTAGAGTTGTTACCATTTCTATTTGAAAATGGTCTTGTAACACCTATTCCTCCTAGTACTTGTTTGCATCTAAATTGGAAAAATATCAAGAATCCATGCAATTATCATTCTGGAGATTTTGTTCATTCTACTGAAAGTTGCATAATGCTGAAATTAAAAGTCCAAGACCTTATGGCAGAAAGGTTGTTATGTTTTGAAAAAGGGAAACCTAACATCCCCAGGAAACCAGAGCTGGTTGAAAAGTAGAAATGTTCAAGTCAACTCATCTCTCAAGACGATGGTCAAAAGTCATACATTCAAAGCAAACATTTTCAAGAAACTAATAGCAAAGAAACAATCATATCAAGGGAATCTCTGCCCTGTTTTCCTTCAATCTAATGCAGCAAGTTATTACCAAATTACATGAAGCCCAACTTATTGCTCCATGTCTGGCTAAACCTTTGGTACCTCCATACCCAAGATGGTATAATAAAAGGGTCTTTTGTGAGTATT
This sequence comes from Hibiscus syriacus, assembly GCF_006381635.1. Lineage (NCBI taxonomy): Eukaryota > Viridiplantae > Streptophyta > Magnoliopsida > Malvales > Malvaceae > Hibiscus > Hibiscus syriacus. The sequence continues at coordinate 1,411,186 of NW_024063485.1, read as the reverse complement.
ATGCTGGAATACGAGGACACTCTATCGAAAATTATGGCAACTTCAAACGGCAAGTTCAAGATTTTTTGACTCACGGAGTTATAGAATTGGATGCCAACAGTCAATCCATTTTGATCAAACATTTGGGAGTCAACCCCAAAAATAAAGTTGATAGTGTCAAAACAAATGGGGAACAAGGAAAAGCCATAAAATATGAAGTATGTATGGTAGATTTAATTCTCGATACTTCTCTCAAGCCAAAAGAAGATACAAAAATGAGCAATGAAAAGGAAAAAGGAAAAGTGATTCGAGATTGGCCTACAAGTTTAAAAAGAAACGAGACAGATACAACCTTGGAGACATCCATGTCAGATCTTTTGAAATCAAGAGAAGCATAGGGTAATTCAAAAAGAAAAGAAAATGTTACTCCAGGTATAGCTGCAAGAACACCTAGAACCAGGATACAACTATTACCACTAAAGAGATTGGTTCTAAAATTCAAACCGAGCCCAATTGCCAGTCAGAAAAGATGATGGGATTTGACCAAGAGATAGTACAGGGGAAAGCTGAGATTTGTGTACCTAAAAGCTCATCCAAAGAAGCTACCCCAGAAATGATCAAGAAACGGGGGCAAATATAGACAAATATCCTGGTCTGATTATACAACCAATATCCAAAGAATAATGAGGCAGTGGAAGTTGTTATCTACCACTATTGTACCTTTCATCTCGTTTGAACATGTTTTTGTTCCTTTCTCCATTTTTTGTAATAAAATGTGTTACTTTTAAGGTTATGAGCATTGAATCAATTTTGCAATTTTGTAGTTCTTTGAATATCATTAGATTAAAAGCTCTTTACAATTAGAGTTATACATTTTTGACAAAAATATCAAGATTGAAAACAAGAAAAAAAAGAACCCTGACCTTACCTCAGAAGAAATGCATCCCCCCAAATATTACCTTTCCACAAATATGAGAGAGCTTTCTCCAATGTAAGGAATTAGACAAAAGGCTTGGTATTGATATATAGAAGCATACAACGTGGGGCATGTTTTGTGACATTGCAAAGCTAGCTTGATTACTTTTCTATTGATGAGTTTTGATGATGAAACTTTGACAAATATAATCTAAAGTCAGTTGCTAGGAATTAAAGTTTGGTAATAAGATTTTCTAAATTTCACTAAACACATAGACTATAATAGGTTTCCTATAAAAAGTAAGAGTCATATAAGTAATTAGCCCAATGATGGCTAACGTCGATAAAGTTGAATTCAACTATAAAGCTGAATTCAGCTAGCCAAAATGCCAAAAGAAGTTATTGTAAAAAAGTGAAAAAACACATGTTATAGTCTATTTCACACATGTGCACACAAAAATTTCATTGTTAGACCGATGTTTTCACACTACTTTGAATAGAATCAAAGATTTCAGAGAATTGAAATAGAGGTATTTTAGAAGGTCTAGTAACTGTTACGCTAGATTGTGTCATTTTGTATGCATCCGGTTAAAGATACCAAGTCAAGAAAGTGAGGCATGTAACAACGTTCACAAAAGAGGGAGAGAGGAGTGACATCTTCACTAAGATGTAACCATAGAAAATAGGGAAGCCAACATGAAACTAATCTCTCAATCTTGATACTTGTCAAAGAACTATAACTCTAAAATAGTAAAAGTTGTTGATTCTTTGAATTCATGCTTATGATTTGATTATATCGTGAACCTGTAAGGTGTAATATTTTTCAAAATTCTTTCATTCTTTGATAAGAAATGAGGAATAACATTTTTAAATAGGATAGTATCAAATGAGAAAAGATCCTAAAGCAAGTTGATGCCTATTCTATCTTTAGAATAAGCAAGGCCAAAATGATGAAGCTTTGTCACATTCTTGAAAGCAAGTGGCTTGAGAGACCAAAAGTCTGGGGAATTAGACTTATAACATTATTTTGTGACAACCAGTTAAGAAAAGATGATCAATTCCTTTGGAAGAGGTACATATCTTAGACATTTGGGTCAGAAGGAATGATCACTCCTTAAATTTGTAAAAATATGAAGAGAATCCCTCAATTTACTTAACAACATTGTTGTTTAGTAACACTAGAATGAGAGCATTCAAAATCAAGAGATTTGGCACGAATTAAGACATGTGTACCTATAAGGGGGCATTATCAAAATTATACCTCATGAGAAGTATGAATGGACATTAAGAGTGAACCTTACAACTGAGAATGTTGGGACATCTTGAAGGCTCACATCAACATGAAATAATGTTGGGGCATGCTAAAAGCCTATATCATACAGAAATAATCCATGTGGGGCATTCTGAAGGCCCATTTCATTCAAGTATGATATTTTGAATGATCACATCAATGTTGTAGCATTTTTGAAGGTTCACATCAACAAGAAGCAAATGTTGGGACATGATGGACCCTTATCCTTCTAGAAAAATCATTCACTAGAGATAGAAATGTATGAACAATGAAAATGGTGAAACCATAACCAAACGAGTTGACTATACATCATTGTTTTGTTCACCTTGTGATTACATCATCCCCACAGAAGCCACAAGAAATGATGAATGTGTTGTCAAATGTTCTTTGATATGATGCTAACAAAGCTATAGTATCCCATTTGTATACTTACTGGAATATCATTGTAACATCATATAAAAGCTTCGAACATTATGCAAAGAATTCCCTGGTTGAGAAATCTATGCAGAAACCACAGGAAATGATGAATGTGTTGTCAAATGTTTTACGAACCAGTAATTATGGTGCTGAACCAATGTTACGATCATGCATAAGATAAGGTTTGTCTCTAAACTCCAAGAATGAGAAATGATGAAGATTTCTTCCCACAAAGAGACGTTAGAACTTTAACAACAAGAAATAAGTTGAGCCAACTAAGATTGAACGATGGGTTATGGTTTAAAGAACCTTGTTCGAGATTTGATTAGATATAAAGACATGAAAGGAATTAGGATAAATCCTTTTTATTAGTTATTTCAAGGGATTTTGATTAGATATGGAGACATGAAAGGAATTAGGATAAATCCTTCATGTGATATGTTTCAAGAGTCAAATCAGAACAGACATGACTGATATCTTGAGTAATCTCTGTTGTGTTTAGCATATATATATCTACATTATGCAAGGATACTAGATTCTCTTTTAAAAAAATGATAGATTCTTTTTTCAAAAACGAGAGCTTTATCATATTTCTACTCAAGTTCAGATAAAGACAGCTGGTGTTGTCAAGAGGAGTGGGGCAACAGGGTCATAATTCTAAGTATGGCAAAAGTCCCATAAATGAAACAGTTCTTCTGAAGGCAAAAGAAGATACAAAAATACAAGATGATAAGATGATTCTTTGGAAATGCAGATTTGAAAGCATAAGTTGCTACACTAATGATTGAAGTGAACCCTGAAATAATATGATCAAGTAAAAAAAATCAAACTTTGGATTCAGATGAAGATTGATGCAAACATCATTTGCATAAAGAGCATTCATTTCATTGCATTTGCATAAATACATTTCTCACATGAAGATACAGGGACAAGATACCTTACGAATATAAGGTAGGATTCAGATCCCAAGTACAAGAATCATGTTTGGAGAGGAAAACATCTGAAGAATAGATGAATGCAATCATACAAAGGAAGTATTGGGGAATGCCCAACCAACAAGTTGTTTCGAAAAATGAGAAAGTGATTTTCAACATTTCTCATTTAATTTTTCCAAAAATGAAATGTTTGAAAAGTAAGAAGTTTCTTACTTAGTAAACTATTTCCAAAAATTTGTAAAGCCTTCGGGTCATTTATAAAGCCTCCGGGTAATTTGTAAATCCTCCTAGTATTTTGTAAATTCTTTGGGTAATTTGTAAAGCCTCTGGGTAATTTGTAAAATTCCTTTGGGTCATCTATCAGTCTCTCAAACAAGATGATTCTTGTCAAGTCAAATCAAACTCTAAGGAAGAGTAGTGGAAGCAAAGCCAACTTTGAATCTAATATTCATGGAAGAGTAGTGAAATTAGATTCTTGTCAAGTCAATCCTTTTCAAACTTCACGGAAGAGTAGTGAAGTAAAAGAAGAGAAAGATCAAAATTCACTTTCCACAAAAGAGTAGTGGAACAGATTTTTCAGCAAAGTATGAGATCTTCACGGAAGAGTAGTGAAGAAATTCAAGTTTAAATCTGAACTTCACGGAAGAGTAGTGAAGCAGAAACCATAATAAAATTCAGTTTTCACGGAAGAGGAGTGGAACAGATTTTTTAGCAATCATATTCAAACTTCACGGAAGAGTAGTGAAGCGAAAAGCAAGAACCCGGATAAAATTCGAACTCCAGGGAAGAGTAGTGGAACAGATGTTTTAGCAAAGTATGAGATCTTCATGGAAGAGTAGTGAAGAAATTCAAGTTTGAATCTGAACTTCACGGAAAAGTAGTGAAGCAGAAGCAGAAACCAGAATAAAATTCAGTTTTCACGGAATAATAGTGGAACGAATTTTTTAGCAATCATATTCAAACTTCACAGAAGAGTAGTGAAGCAAAAAGCAAGAACCCAAATAAAATTCGAACTCCACGGAAGAGTAGTGGAACATATTTTTCAGCAAAGTATGAGATCTTCATGGAAGAGTAGTGAAGTAATCCAATTGTGAGTCTGATTTTTACGAAAGAGTAGTGAAATTAGATTCTTATCAAGTCAATCATTCAGTTGTCTTCACTGAAGAGTGGTGAAACATATTTTGTTAAAGTCATGCAAATTTAGCCTTCACGAAAGAGTAGTAAAGCAAATCATTTGCAAAGTCTTTCTCAGCCTTTACAGAAGAGTAGTGAAGCAGGAGCACGATCAGATTGAAATTCAATCTCCACGAAAGAGTACTGGAACGAATTCCCAGCAAAGCAAGAAATTCACTCGACGAAAACTTGTCTTATTATCTTTGCTTTATTCTTGTTTACACAAAAATAAGCAAAGAGAGGCAGCTATCGATAGTCGTTTTCATATGGCTAATGTTTATTATATACGTTGTTATATATATATATAATATTATATTATAAATATTATTATATAGCCCGAAGGCCCAGTTACAAAGAAAGGCACACAAGCCCAAATTAAAACAAGCAGATCCCAACCCGCTTACATTTAAACCCAACCGGTTACAACCCGAAGCAAAGATCCAAGCCCAACAACCGAGTCAGCCCAATTCTAACAAGCCTGTGCAGTGGCTAGGGTTTCCACCACCCGTTCTAACGTCGCAAACATCTCAACCGCATGATCAAAGGCAGATCCAAGGGCCAGAAGCGAGCCAGTAAAACCCTATGGTGCTTATTGCAACCCTAAGGTCTATTCTGACCACCACCTCCAGCAGATCCAACCGAAGATTGCCACGCCATTGTTGCCACTCCAGAACTTTCTAGAAGATGCACACCAGTCGTACAACGCATCACTCTAGATGAGTCACCGCCATAGCCTTAGTGACTCGCCGGAGTACACCCTTGTGACAGGTCCGAAGGGAACACCACTGAGCCCTATATAAGAACTCGATCGAACCTGTAAAAAAATAGCAAGCAACCACAACGATCTATAGCAGCAACAAAAGAAAAGGGAAGAGATCGAGAGCACTTACCATCATCGAAGCCCAAAGGTCGTCGGAAAGTCGATTTTACCAAAGGTAAAATTCGAGATCTATTACGATTGGTTGGTTTTTAGTAAAAAAAGGGGATCAGATTCGGATAAAGGGGGCTTTAATTTACATTTAGGGTAGGTTTGGTGTTTTTCGATCATCGTGGGTGGTGGCCGACGGTGGTGGTTGAGGACGATACTCGACGGCCGACCGGTGACTGGTCTCCCTCTGATAAGGGTTTCTAGAGAGAAGCTAGAGCTTCTCTCAGAGAAGCCAAAGAGAGAAAATGAGAGAGACATCTCTCTTTAGGGCCGATTTAGGGCTTAAATACCATAGTCATTAATTATTATTATAAGATTAATTGTAATATTAGTATTTATATTAGGATAATTTTATCAGTTAATTCATATAGTGTTAATATTAAATATTATAGTAGGATTATTAATATTAATATTAAATTTGTAATTGTTTATATTAAATTATTAGTAAATTAAATTAATTACAAGTTTATCAATTACTGTAAATACATTTAATTAATAAATACCGGTACCAATTTTGGGCGTTATAGGGATGCTAATTCTTTCCCATACGTAACCGACTCCCGAACTCATTTTTCTGGTAAGCACACCCGAGTTGTAATATTTTAATATTATTTTTAGGATTTTTTATTAAAATAATATGACATTTTGGTGACCAATCTCACCATATAAAAAGATTGGAGGAGACTCTACAATTTGGTGTTTTATCTGATTCATGGAGGATACACACTTACTTTTTCGAGACTAGTTACACCGTCTGGGTGTACTATTTGCACTCTCCATCGCAAGGGCAGAGAAACGTGTCGACAGAGACATTTCCTATAAAATAAATATAATTTCATTTTTATTAAAATAATTTTGTTACTACAAAGGTACGGGAATGAAAAGGATGTCCTTCGGTTCGAGCAATCCTTAGAATAACACTCAAGGTATTTTGTAGGTATTCCATAAGTGTATAAATGAAGCTCACTTCCTTATATTTCTCCCTCTAAAATTTATAACTCCCAACATATAGCTCAAAATCAAGCAACGTTTAATTTAAACAAAACTATACTTTTGTACTATTATAGGTATATAAATTAAGCTCACTTCCTTATATTTCTTGTGGAAGTTATAGTATTTTTTCTATAGTCACTTAAAAAACTGTAAACAAACATCAGTACTATCTCTTAAGTATATGAAAATACTGTCGAAATGCTCCTGAAGCTTGGGAACAGCTCTCGACTTATTTTGGAAAAATCCAGATTTTAGTTTCAAAATACTTTTGGAATTGCCATCATTCGTTGTGTTAGGTAGGTCGAGCACCTAAAATGTCTTCTTAAATAAATTATAGAATGATCACTTAAAAAACAAATGTTGTTATGCATTCTACCAAAGATTCATAACGCACGAAAAGAGTAAGAAACTAAATAAGATGATTAAATTATATAAAAGGACAAAGTAATAAATCATAAATATGCAATACCCATATAATGTCACTGGTGAAACAAAAACCATGATCAAAATGGACTCACATTCAAATCTAGGATCTATTATATAAACTAAATATTTATTCTCTAAAATAAAGCTTAAGGACTAAATCATAAGTCTAACAAATTGAGGAACCTAGTCACAAACATTAATAAATTCACTAATACCCACCCAAGGACCTAAGTGAATTGAATCAATAATCAATAGGAGAGAAAAGACATTAAACCAAATATATATTACAGAGCATGTGAGGACTGAAAAGAAAATATCGTAAGTTTCGGGTTTGATGTAAAATATCGTCATAAATGTCAACATATAGGTTAGGACGAAAATATAACAAGGAATAAACATGAGGCTCGAATCCAAAGAGTTTAAAATTTCATTAATGACCACGAACAAAACATTACAAATACAATTGACCTAAACTGCTATTAGACCTTTTTCTCAAAAACACGTAGCCCCTCCCCTCCTACACGACGTCATTTCTTTGTGTGGTTATATACCACATTAAGGGTTTTGGAACCCTAATCCCTCATTCCATACCCTCAGTCATTTCCTAAAGAAATAAAAGGGGAGAGAGTTCTTTCAAACTCTCCCCAGCCGTTGCCATGCAACCCACTCCGGCCACCGTGAGTTGGCGTCAATCGGGGGGCAAACTGGTCCCAAACGACACCTCTACTCACCCTCAAACAAAAAAGCAACCTTAAATCCCCTAAAACACAACCCTTCGTCCTAGATCTAAAACATTATCGGTGGTTACCTTAAAAAAATGAAGGCTTTGGGCTCAATGGGGTCACGATTTCAGCCGAGACAAGGGAACTCTCTTTCCTTTGTTGTTTTTCTTTTTCGAATATGTTTCTATTTTTTCAAAGCTTCTTTTTTTTGAATGCTCTCTTTTTTCTCTATTTTTCCTCTTTCTTCCCCAAAAAATGCTCTTTTTCATCTGTTGCTTTTTTTTTCTCTCCTTTAATCTCCTTGCATGTTATATTTTTGGGTGACTTTTGGATGTGAGTGATGATATCTCTAGGTAGGTGTTGTAACCGGTTTTCGTCCGGGCACAAAATTTTACTTGGCGGGAAAAATAATGTGGATAAAAAATGATTTTGATTAAAAATTTGTTTTGGGAGTCGCCATCGACCTTTTTGGGTTTCGTAGGTCGAATACCTAAAAATCATCTTTTAAAAGAGTTTTTAAGAAATCATCAGTTAAAAGATAAATTGGTTTGCGTTTAACCAAAAATTCATTCTTTTTAGAAATAAAAAGGGATTCGTGGTCGGTTACGTTTGGGGAAGGATTAGCACCCCCACAACGTCCAAAATTGGTACTCATTAATTATAAATTGTCTCTATTATTGGAAATTAAAAATTCAAAAATATATTTAATTTATAATCCTGTTATTTCAAAATTATTAGTATAATTTTAAGAAAAAATATATTAATTTTTATAATTTTTATAATTTTATAAATAAGATATTTATTTACTTAGAAATATCAGAAAAAAACGTCTAGGTGCTTTAAGAAAACCCATTTCTTAATATTAAAAAAAAAAATATTAATAAAACATTTCTCTAAAAATAATTAAAATAAATTAATATATAATTTATAAAAATAGGATATTTATTTATTTAAGAGTATTTAAGACATCCCATTTCTTAATATTAGAAAATAAATAAGTATTAAAATATGATTATTTTTCTTAAAAATAATTTATATAAAATTAAATTTATAAACAGTATTTTTATTTAATATATAAAAAAATAAGTAAATAAATATTATTAATTATATATGTTTATATAACTACATAATAATAATAATAACAATAATAATTAAATATATAAACATATAAAATTAAAATATTAATAAAAAATGACTAAAATAAATAAAATTAAAACTATAGTATTAAAATATAAAAAGTAATAAAACTTGTAGTTAAAAATGAAAGTATTAAAATTAGTGATTAAAATGTAAAATATTTAAACTTAGTGCTCTAATTCAAAATATCACAAGGTATAGAGGTCTACAGAGTAATTTAGTAGAAATATTATATAAACATGGCTAGGGACTAAATTATAATAAATAGAAATTTGAATACCAAATTAAAAGTTTAGAAATTAGTTTCAGTGACTAAAATATGAATAAGTAAAATAAAAAAAAAACCGAATCAGAATACTTATAAATTTGATTTAGTGACTAAAATATAAAATTATAAAACTACAGGTATTGCGGAAAGGGTTTGCTCCTGCGCATAAATTACGTATATACCCCTCCCCCAAAATGACACCGTTTGGGAGGGGTATATAAACCCCTAAATGGTCGGCCCTAGGGCCATCTTCTTTTATTTCATTTTTTTACTCTCTCTAAAAAAGAGAGAGATTCAAAATGCTCTCCCCTCTCTCTAAGTTTCCCTCGCCGGAGGGAAACCAACTACCCTTGGCCACCTTGTTCAGGCGCCGATCGCCACCACCGTTCACGGTGGCCAGAAATTACAAACTCACCCTAAATTAAAAATTCGAGCGTTCTAAGGCTGAATATGGCCTTAATTTTCCTTTAAAAGCCTCAAATTTTGTAAATCTAAATTTATACCTCCTGTTTTTCGATGGTTCGAAGATGTTTTGGAGGTCTTCGACGATGAGCAAAGCTTCAAGGGTAAGTTGTTCCTCCTCCTTTGTTAGTTGTTGTTGTCTATGTGGTTGTTATTTTGTGGGTGGTGGCTGTTGATCGTTGCTTGCTATGTTCTTACCGTCTGTGCTTTCTATGTCGCAGGATCGGTGGCCTTTATAGGCCGCCATAATACTGCTCTCGGACCGGTCACGAAGGGGTCTCTTTAGTGAGTCACCGGATTATGGTGGTGACTCACCATAGAGCTGTAATGTGGAGGGGCATCTGGCTTCGGGAATCTTCATAGAAGCATCGGCGTGGCACTGGAGCGTCGGCAGTGGCGGCTGGATGTAGAGGCGGTGCCACGTGGTCCCTAGGGGTATCATAACCATGGGGTTTCATCTGGAACCATCTGGGCCATTGTATCAAAGCCAGATCCAACAGTTGTGAGCTGATGTGGCTAGGGTATTGAGATGGAAACCCTAATCTAGTTTTAGGCTTTGGTTGGGCCATCTGATTAGGCATGGATTGGGTATGGGTTGTAAACGGGCCTAGTTATTGGGCTCCAGGATTTGTAATATATTTGGGCTTGTACTTTTTTATTTAATAATAATAATAATAATAATAGTAATAATATGATGATGAAAAAAATTAATGTCTACAGCTGCCCCTCTTTGCTTATTCTTGTGTTAACAAGAATAGAGCAAAGACGAAAAAGACAATAATTTTTTCATTTGGATTCTTTTGAGTAGGATGGAAATGTTGAAAACATTCTGCCCAGAGGTCATATGAATGGCCCTGAGGTCTTATCATCTTGCACTGTAGGTCTTACAGATGACCTGGAGGCTTTGAAAATATCAAAAAGCTCCCGAAGGCTTTTTAAAAACATCCTGCACTGTAGGTCTTATGGATGGCCTTGAGGTCTTATCAGCTTGCACTGTAGGTCTTACAGATAACCCAGAGGCTTTGAAAAATATCAAAAATCTCCCAAAGGCTTTTTGAAAACATCATGCACTGTAGGTCTTATGGATGGCCCTAGGTCTTATCATCTTGCACTGTAGGTATTACAGATGACCCGGAGGCTTCAAATATCAAAAAGCTCTCGAATGCTTTTTGAAAACATCATGCACTGAAGGTTTTACAGATGGCCCGGAGGCTTTAAATATCAAAAAGCTCCCGAAGGTTTTTTGAAAACATCATGCACTGTAGGTCTTACAGATGACCCGGAGGCTTTAAATATCAAAAAGCTCCCGAAGGCTTTTTGAAAACATCCTACACTATAGGTCTTATGGATGACACAGAGGTTTTGAAAATCATTTTTTTACTATTCAACAATTTCATTTTTAGAAAAGATTAAATGAGAAATTTTGAAAATCGTTTTCTCATTGAAATAACTTGTTGATTGGGTAACATGCCCCATTTTAAAATAATGTTTCTTCTGTTGATTACGTCCATCTATTCCTCAGATGTTTGCGTGATTCCTGTATTCGAGGTTTTGAATTCTACCTTCTTCTTGTATGGTATTTTGCATTATGAATCTTCTTTTTCATACGAAGATCTGTAAAACTTCATATTTGAATGCAATCAAATGTATCAATGTAATGCATTGTCTATTGTGCAAATGATGTTCTTATGAATGAATGAATGTTGATGCAATCTTCATTTGACTTCAAAGTGGTGAACTCGGTCTTCATTCACTTGATCATTTATTTCCAAGGTTACCTCTGGATATCAGTGTAGCAACCAATGCCATAAAGCTGAAGAACCATTTGATCAGCTTGTATCTTTGTGTATTCTTTGTCTCATGAAAGTCTCAGAAGAAATGTTTCATTTATGGAAATTTTGTCTTAGTCAGAATTTATGACCTTGATGCCCCATTTTTGTCTTGATAATATCGGCTTTCTTCATCTGGACTTGTGTAGAAATCCAATAAAGCTTATCTTTGAAAAGAGAATATATCTTTGAAGAGAAAACCTATCATCTTTGAAGAATGTAGATGTAGATATGCCTGACTCAGCAGAAATTAATTAGGATAGCAACGTCTGTTCTGATTTGACTCTTGAAACACATTATAAGGAGGATTTATCCTAATTCTTTTCATGTCTCTACATCTAATTGGATCTCAAACAAGGCAACTTTAACCATATCATGTCGAGATGTTTAACAACAACCTATCGTTCAACATTAGTTGGCTCCACTAGTTTATTGCTGTTAAAATTTATGCTTCCCTTCTGTGGAAAGAAATCTGCATCATATCTCACTTCTGACCTTGGGGTTGAAGAAGTCAAACTTTATTTTAGATCAATAAATGAAAACACCATATGATAACAACATTGGTTCAGCACCATAATCAATGGTTTGTAAAACATGTGACAATATATTCATCATTTCTCGTGGCTTCTACCTAGATTTTCGTAAAGCTTTTGATAACACATTCATCCTTTCTTGTGGCTTATGTCCAGATGTTTGTAAAGCATTTGACAACACATTCATCATTTTCTATGATTTCTACACATATTTCTGATCAATGAAGCTCTTTGCACAGTATTCAAAGCTTTTGTATGATGTCACAAGACCACTTGAGAACAAAACTCAGTGGGAATAGAAGTGAGATGTTGGTGTGTTTCATGAGCAAAACTAGATCAAATTCATGAAATATACTAGTGACGAATTGAATAAGATATACCAACTGATCTTGATATCATCTTGAGCAAGGGCAAGTGTGATATCGATCACATTTTCTTCCATAATGAATGTTTTAGGAAGTATAAACACATCAACTATAGGAGCCATGTATAGAAAAAGGTCCATGGAATTCTTGTTGTTGTAGATGAAACACACATGATAAAACCCAATAGATTAAAACTCAGTCCATCCTGACTGGCAATGATAACCCCAGTAACAACGGGAATAAGAATAACATATGCTAAGACTCTTTATTCAATGTCATCAATTAAGCGAAAACTATTGTGAAAAACATCTTCGTAGCCCCAACAGCATGATTGAAAATAACTACAATGAATCTTAAAGAAATATGTCCAATCATCACTGAAACATAGAATACAAAATTCAAAGTCGAGATTTTGAGGAACTGAACCCTGGATCGAATAGTCTGCCTGGGGACCATCTTTATCCATGCAACCGTGATGTATCTTAACAAAGAACATGTTGTCATGTGACACATGGTTAAGACTATTGGGTATTTGAAACCATATTTGCTGAGTAAATATTTATTCAACACCAGGACCATGATGTATCTGTTTAATAAACGAATCAATTATATATAGTCAGTTTCACTGTCACTATTTCACCATTTTCATTCTTCATTCCTTTCTGTCTTATTGGAAATATTTGTTCAAAATAATGATATTTAACACAGAAAGATGTGGGCCTTTAACATGCCCCAACATTTACTGATATGAACGTTCAAAATATTATTCCAATTTCTGATTGAAAAGGGCTTTCAGCATGCCCCAACATTTGCTAATAAAGACGTTCAAAATGCGCCAATATTCCAATTTTTGATTGAAATGGGCTTTCAGCATGCCCCAACATTTGTTGATGTGAACATTCAAAATACGTCAATATTCTTGATTATGATTGAAATAGGCTTTCAGCATACCCTAGCAATTTCTTCTTGTTGATGTGAGCTTTCAAAATGCCCAAATATTCATACTGACGTGGGCCCTCAGAATGCCCCACATAAATCATTTTTGTCTGAAATGGGCTTTCGAGATGCCCCAACATTTTGTTTCGTATTCACTTTCAATGTCTGTTTAACTTGAATATCATGATCCCCACGAGGTCCAATTTTGACAATGCACTGTTGTGGGTACTTATGGCTTTATTCATGCCCCAAATCTATTTATATTGAATACTCTCATTCTGGTGTTCATAACAACAATGTTGTCAAGTAATTTGAGAAATTCACTTCATGTTGTCACAAGCTTAAGAAGTAATCAATCATTCTGACAGAAACGTCTGAGATATGTGCCTCTTTTGAATGAGGTGCCCATCTTCTGGATATGGAGGGATCTAGTCGGACAGAGTGGTATAAATCGCTTGGTAATTTATTCTAGGCTGACAAAATGAACCTTGTTTTCAGTGAAGGTAATTTCTGGAATATACTTTTCTGTGGGAGAAAAACCAATTTATGTGAACAGTAATCTTATTTTGATGCAATAGCAAGACTACATATACAGTGGTACAAGCTCTTGAAATGTTCACACCCATGCAACATGTTGATTCTGATAACTAATCATCTGATTATGAAGCGATCTTTCAGGATGATTTCACAGATATTGATAGTTCTTCTATTATCGAGGAAATCCTGAATTTTGATTCTGATGAGGAGAATAAACTGTTATACTTGATAAAAATGGGGTACTCAGAGGATGAGGCTTCAATAGCCATGGAGAGATGTGGTCCGGATTCATCAATTGCAGAGTTGACAGATTTTATATGTGCTACTCAAATGGATAAGGCTGCTGACGCACTCCTTCCGGTAGAAGATGGGAAGCCATTATGCAATGACCCCAATTACAAGAAAAGGTGAAACTCATGCTATGATTTTTGGAAAAGGAATAAGCATAGGAAGATTAAAAATAAGCTTCTTAATGAAGACGATCATGCAGTTCATCTTCCAAGTCTAATGATTGGTGTTTGGGGTTTCTACCGAACCAGATCAGATAACTCAAAGAACACTTCCATAAGATGCTACTAGCCTCCTTATTTCTACTACGAGAACGTGGCACTTGCTCCAGTTGGTGCTTGGATTGAAATGTCACGGTACTTATATGATGTAGAGCCAGAATTTGTAGTTTCGAAGTATTTTTGTGCTGCTGCGTAGAAAAGGGGTTATATTCATAATCTGCCAATTGAAAACATATTTCCTCTTATTCCGCTTCTTCCACGCACCATACATGATGTTTTTCCATTGAAAAAAAATGATGGCCTTCCTGGGATCCAGAACAAAGTTGAATTGTTTACAAACATGTACAAGAAGTGCCAAATTGATAAAAAGGATCTGCAAGGTTCTTGAAGCTTAGGACGATGAGCCACTTTCGAGTGTCCAGAATTATGTTCTTGATGAGTGCCGAAAATAGAATCTGGTATGGGTTAGAAGGAATAAAGTTGTTCCACTTGAACCTGATGAAGTGGAAATGCTTCTAGGTTTCCCTAAAAACCATACACGAGGAGGAGGATCTGCTAGAGACATGTTCCCCAGTGGTATCAATGTCCTGTCTCTTTTCTCTGGGATTAGTGATGCAGAGGTTGCCTTAGACTCTCTTGGCATACCTTTGAAAGAAAATGTGCAAGAACTAAATGGTGATCAGTTGGAGCAATTGATGAGTAGATTTGTCGAATTCGACCTTGTTGTCAGGGACATTCCGTATAACAACCTTACCGGAAGAAATAAACATCATCAGGATGAACTAGAAGATTTTTGTTGGTGCATTTTATTGCAATGGCTGCTACAACAACTTTCTTTTCTGTAACCCCAAGATATGCATTGTCATATCTCACTCTTCACGAAACATGGAAAGGTTTAGTTGATAGCAAAACTTGGTTATCTCTATTTTTGGAATCCTGTAACAAAGGTTATCCAGTATGAAATATCTATAAGTGTAGAATATGTTCCAATGTCTTATTTTGTGCCATAAGTTCTTAAATTCAAGTTCAATAATCTTCTGAAGAACATAATGGATATAATCCTGACAAAGAAAATGATCGACATGGAAAAGGCAGCAATGATGCATAAAGATCTGAACCAGTATCACGGTATAACCAAAGTGCAAGTGGTGACTTGTTCATTCCCATAATACACCTTAATGGGACTTATGACTCTGTGATTGGAGAATCTGTTAGAGACATGGATTGATGGTTGGGGAAAATAATTTGTCTGGTGATGCTTATCGCCCTCAGCATGAGATAAGTGATAATCTTTCTTGATGGATTGCTAATGATGTCACAGGAGAGCGTTACAAGTTCAATTCTCCAGAATTTCTGGCTTCTTGGACCACTTACTTTCAAGAAAGTGAAATGCTTCATCATTCTGGCCTCGTTCATTCTTTTTCTTCAATAGAGGTAGAATATGCAACAACTTGCTTCAAGGACCTTCCTCATTTGAGACTGTCCTATTTGAAAATGTTTTTCCTCATTTCTTTATCAAATAATGAAAGAATTTTGTAAAGTGTTTCTTATCACAGATTCACAATAGAATCAAATCATAAGAATGAATTTAATGAATATTAAATAAATAAATTACACTTTTAAATCAAAAAATCATAGTCCTATGGCAAGTGTCAAAATTATTGACTGATTTAGGGCTTAGGTTGATTTTGGTAAAGTAAGGTTTGTTAGATTGAACCAGCATATATGTCTTCTTTGAGCTTCCATTTATTTGAAGGAAGGGTTGTTATGCTTATCTCATAGAGATACTTCTTAGTTCTAGAATCACAGAAACATCTTTGGGGTGTGCGATTCTTCATCAAGAGCTTAAAATCGTCTCTTATGTCTTTGTTGCACCATTCGATATTCGAGCCGCCTTTTTAGATTTTTGACTTGAATCCTCCTTTGGTTCCAATATGTTATTTAAAATTTTAAATCTTGAACCCCCCTTTTATCATTTTTCATATCATGCATTAAATATTTTTAAAAAACAATTTTTGCAAATAAAAATCAATCCTGAGAGGTGGAATGAAATCTGAAGATAGTCTCTTTCACATAAAAAATCTATGTATGATTAGAATGGACTTTTTTGGTACGCAACGTAGGCCAGGGCTTATGGTTACGAAAGAAAAGGATAAAAAGGCCCAAACAAGTGTTTAAGGGTAATTGAACCAAGGATCAATTCATTTTGATGCCTTCAATCTTGCCTTGCTTGACTTGGATATGCTTTGCTGGGGATTTTTCCATAAGATTAATTCATCTCCAGCATTTCTTGTGCTTCTTGTTGAATATGAATCTTTGAACTTTATTGCACATGATCAACCTTGTAACTTGAGGCTTTAATGAGTCACCCATCTTGATTCAATTTTTCCTCTTTCCTTTTTTTGATGAGTATAAGACTTCAATTGATTTGAGAACCTCCTTTTCCTCTTTCATTTCAAAAATTCTTTCGTTATTCTTGAATGGATTGATCTTCAAGCACTTTTCATTTGATCTACCTTGTAGTTCAAAACTCTCTTCATTTCATGAAGATTTGCCTTCGTAATTGACAATCTTTATTCCTGTGAGCAGATATCCTTATTCTTGCCCTCAATGTGGAGGGTGATCCTTGGTTAGGGTTGAATCAGAAGAAAAATATTATAGGCTCAAAAGGGGACAACAAGGGATATATATATATATTTGAAAGGATAAATGAATCAATGTCGTTCGTCATCTCATACACAAAAGCCTTTGTAAAAAGAGGTATCCCCAGGGGATGAATATTCAAGATTAATCTTTATTTACATGAAAACAATATAATTAATACATGATATATTTATCTAAATCAATCTTTTTTCTTCTTCTTTGACTATGCCCCAATCACTTGAAATTATCTTCGATAAGTTTATCCATGATGCCTCATCTCTTTTCTTCTTGCAGGAAGATTCACAGATAATTTGAAAGTTTGGTTCTTTTGAGGTATTTTGGTTTATGATGGTTTTGTATTTGGAAGGGCAAATGTGTGACTTTGGAAGTTGTGTATATAGTGGAGGGTAATGAACCAATCAACTCTACCCAAGAAGGTAAACATCTGGATTTGGTGTCTCAAAAACAAGTAGAGACATGACTTCAGAGTCTCAGATAAATGTATGTCAGGATTTGGTTTTTTGTAAGGATCAAGTAATTGGCGTTGGATGGGATATGGAATGTATAATTTTACCACTTGCCAAAGATCTATAATTCTTGAAAAATAATATTTAATCTACTTGATACTAAAAAATTTCAAGATTAAAATTTAATTCCTTGCTCATAACCATAAAAGCAACACAAGTTTATTTATTTCAACAAGACAGAGCAAGGAACAAAAAACAAGTTCAAACAAGATGCTAAAAGTAGAAAGTACTACAGTGATAGATAACAACTTCCACTTATTTATTTATCATGCCACATCATTTCTTGAATGTTGGGTGTGTAACTGGTCCAGGATTTTCATCCTTATTTGCCCCCTATTTCTTGATCATTTCTTGTGTCAAGAATCTTTTGTAAACAAGCATATCTATTTCTTTTAACAATAGCCTACAATTGCCCATGGAATGCCCAAATACCCCCAAGTGGAAATAACAAACACTACCTTGATCATAATTATGAGCAGAAGGGTTTGGTCGCATCTTCATTGGTCTTGGTGTGATGTATTGACCTTTAATCAAATGAGGGTACAAGTCTAAAATAGAAGTTTAGAACACCTTTAAAGTATTTCTTGATCGTGTGACTTTCTTTGTTCGATCCGAACAACTACTTGCTCTTTTTCTTTTGCCGTTGCGGGGACTCTGGATGCGACATTCATTTACATCATCAGCTTTCGTATTTTGATCCTTCGGGCTCTTGGATGCGACTTTTGAGTTTCGTTTGTTGATTACATTTTCAATTAATTATCCATCTGTCATAAGATTCTCGAATTCCTTCGTCGGATTTACCAACATTAAATCAAAGAAAGGAGCGGAAGGAAATTTCGAAACATACGTGATATCTCTTTTTCTACCATGGGAGGTTGAACTTGTGCTGCCACTCCTCTCCATCTTAAGGCATACTTCTTAATCCCTTCATTGGATTTCATCTTTACTCCTTGAAGATCCATACGTGTTGGAGCTAATCCTTTAACATACCGATATTGTCCCAAAAATGCATCAGCTAAATCAACCCATCTCTTATATACTCTTGGGTCAAATGATTATATAATACTACTGCTGGTCCAACGAGGCTACCATGGAAAGAGTGAATTAACAGATCATCAGAACTTAAATATCCTTCCATTTTTCTGTAAAATATTCTTAAGTGGATTAGGGGACAACTAGTGCCATCATATTTCTCAAAATCAGGCATTTTGAATTCATGGGGTATAACCAAATCTGGAACCAAGCTGAGCTATCTTGCTTCTAATTCTTTGTGGGAGGCATTAACACCTTTCATATTTTTGATTGCTTCATCCATCCTCTTGAATCTATCCTCATATTGTGAATAATTAATGAGGCTATTCTTTGGGTTCGAGTGGGATGCCCCAAGGTATGTTATCATTCTCGACTTTTCAATCTGATAGCATTATTTTCCTTTAGCAATTATCTCTCTTTTATCAGATGTCATCCTCTGACTAATTTGATTTGATCCATCTGGTACTGAATCTAATGCTTCTTTCCTTTTATCTTGAGGTAACCCTGTCAATTGTTCTGGCCACTGATCTTGTAGTTCCTCATAAGATTGCTCCATTGTTTTCATGATGATGATACAGTAATATGAATGAATAATCTCAATTTTACTGTTACAAAACCTTTCATGAATTATTTACATGTTTTTTATAATTAATGTATATAACAATACTTAAATAAATAAAAAAATAATGTAAATGTGAAAATGCAAAATAAGAACGCAAACTGTGCAATGCAAAAGCAAACACAAAAGTATGAATACAAAAATGAAAATGCAAAGATACAAAATGCAAATGCATGTATGAAAAGTTGTTACTCAAGAGTGATCATCTTAGAACAGATTTCATTGAACACAAAAGTTTCCGTGCATCAAACAAAACTTTTATATGTAGGGGACAACTTTCAGTCCTAACTTCAACAAAACTTTACATATAGGGGATAACTTTCCCTCCTAACTTCTCTAAAGCCAAGATAATTTCCATTCATGCTCAAAAGTTGAGTTATAGTCTGCTTCAATTCCTTATAAAGTCAGCTTGGTCTATCAGCTTATGGGCCATATTGCTTGTCTAGACTGTAGCTCTTCCATGATATTCTCTTTTTCCTTCATCTTCTGTGTCAATTCTCAGAGTTGCTCATTTTACCTTGTAAGAGAATCTTTGTGTCCAAGAAGTTCTTGGATAAGATCTTCACATATGTTGCAGTTCTTTTTTAGTTTGGTGGCCCCTGTTGTGCACTCTTCTGGGGTGTTTCCTATGCCAGCATTTTGAAAGACTTGATTGATCTTTTGTAAATCTTTATGCATGGTTTCCATTTCCGTGCTCAATTTCTTGTTTTGATCCTTCAAATAACATGCTTGAGCTTCATAAAAACCTCTTTTATTCTGAATTCCCTGCCTGATACTCTTTCCGTAGAATGCTTTTGGTATCAATCTGGCAGGATCTTTGCGCAATACTTTTGGTATTAATATAACAGGATCTTTGTGTGCATAGCTCGCTTCTATCCTCAGAGTTTCCTCAGGATGTCTTTCCTTAACTGTGTCATATTTTGTTTGATCATAATTTTTTTTTTCCATTTATGAATTCTTTCCAATTTGATGAACAGTCTTTCAAGTCAACACCTTTTGGTTATGCCATGATCATGAAATGCAAACAAAAGAAATCAATATAAACAAGTTAGAGCAAAACAAAATGTATGAAAAATAAAAAGGAAAAAGAAAAAAATAAATTGGTTAGTACCAACTAATGGAAAGAAAAAATTTCTATCTATCAAGGTATAAATCCTAACCTCATGCTTTCTAGTTCCATGCTTTGTTTGGAAAAATTAACCTAACTGCATGATTTCTAGTTCGCATGCATTTATTCAGGAAAAAGAAAATAAAAGAAAATAAATTAAAAGCTAGAGCTTATTTCTCCTTTGTGTACACCTACGGACAGAGGTTCAGTACAGTCTTAGATCAGTATAATTTCTAGGGTTTATTATATGTAGGGTTTTAGTTCTAGGAGTAAAGGTACTCAAACTGTCCTTGTTGGTGTCCCCTTGGGCTGCCAAACCCTCAATCCTAATCCATTATAGACTTAAACGGATCGAGTTCAATTCGAGAGGAAACATTTCTCTCTGCCTGACACGGAGAATAAATTCTCACGAAGACATAGAGCATATGAACCCCGAAAGCTACTTGCTAGGTCTGACACGGAGAATAAATTCTCACAAAGACGTCGCTTTCACTCCCACTTAAAAGGGACAAGCTTGATTATAAAGCTTATATTATACAATGCAAGTGTTGTGTGTGAGGAGAAATATTCAAACCTTTGATAAACAAATAAAAATGAAATTTAATATCTAAAAATAAAATAAAAACATTAATAATAAAAAAATATAATAAATATTATAAGTAATAAAATATTTGAAAGAAAATAATTATAAATTAAATAAATATGAATTTTTAATTTCTAATTGATAGAGACAATTTAGAATTAATTTCAAAGCTTGACCAGTCCCCAGCGGAGTCGCTAAGTTGTCGTAACTAGTTTTCGTCCGGGCACGAAATTTTACTTGGCGGGAAAAATAATGTGGATAAAAAATGATTTTGGTTAAAAAAAATATTTTGGGAGTCGCCATCGACATTTTTGGGTTAGTTAGGTCGAATACCTAAAAATCATCTTTTAAAAGAGTTTTTAAGAAATCATCAGTTAAAAGATAAACTGGTATGCGTTTAACCAAAAATTCATTCTTTTTGGAAATAAAAAGGGATTTGTGGTCGGTTACGTTTGGGGAAGGATTAGAACCCCCACAACGCCCAAAATTGATACTCATTAATTATAAATTGTCTCTATTATTGGAAATTTAAAAATTCAAAATATATTTAATTCATACTCCTGTTATTTTAAATTTATTAGTATAATTTTAAGAAAAAAATATATTAATTTTTATAATTTTTATAATTTTATAAATAAGATATTTATTTACTTAGAAATATCAGAAAAGGACTTCTAGGTTCTTTAAGACAGCTAATTTCTTAATATTAAAAAATTAAATAAATATTAATAAAACATTTCTCTAAAAATAATTAAAATAAATTAATATATAATTTATAAAAATAGAATATTTATTTATTTAAGAATATCAGAAAATGACTTCTAGGTGCTTTAAGATAGCCCATATCTTAATATTAAAAAATAAATAAATATTAAAATATGATTATTTTTCTTAAAAGTAATTTATATAAAATTAAATTTATAAATAGGATTTTTATTTAATATATAAAAAATAAGTAAATAAATATTATTATTATATATGTTTATATGACTACATAATAATAATAACAATAATAATTAAATATATAAACATATAAAATATAAATATAAATAAAAAATGACTAAAATTAATAAAATTAAACTATAGTATTAAAATATAAAAAGTAATAAAACTTTTAGTTAAAAATGAAAGTATTAAAATTAGTGATTAAAATGTAAAATATTTAAACTTAGTGCTCTAATTCAAAATATCACAAGGTATAGAGGTCTATAGTGTAATTTAGCCAGAAATATTAATTATTCGTGTTAAACTAATTTTATAAAACTATAAGGGACTAAAATAGTTATTTATCCTAAATATTATATAAACATGGCCAGGGACTAAATTATAATAAATAGAAATTTGAATACCAAATTTATAAATCTCAGATTTATAAAGTCTCAGATTTTTGTAAATCTAAATTTATACCTCCTGTTTTTCGGTGGTTCGAAGATGTTTCGAAGGTCTTCGACGATGAGCAAAGCTTCAAGGGTAAGTTGTTCCTCCTCTTTTGTTCGTTGTTGCTGTCCATGTGGTTGTTGTTTTGTAGGTGGTAGTTGTTGATCGTTACTTGCTATTGTTCTTGCCGTCTGTCCTTTCTCTTTCGTAGGATCGGTGGCCTTTATATGCAACCATGATACTACTCTCGGACCGGTCACGAAGGGGCCTTTTTAGTGAGTCACCAGACTATGGTGGTGACTCACCATAGAGCTGTAACGTGGAGGGGCAGCTGGCTTCGGGAATCTTCAGAGAAGCATTGGCGTGTCACTGGAGCGGCGGCTGGATGTGGAGGCGGCGCCACGTGGTCCCTATGGTATCATAACCCTAGGGTTTCATCTGGAACCATCTGGGCCGTTAGATCAAAGCCAAATCCAACAACTGTGAGCTGAGGCGGCTAGGGTAATGAGATGGAAACCCTAATCTAGTTTTAGAGTTTGGATGGGTCATCTGATTGGGCCTGGATTAGGTCTGGGTTGTAAACGGGCCTGGTTATTGGGCTTCAGGATTTGTACTATATTTCCCCGGACTTCCTCGGGATTTCCTTTTGTACAAATATGTTTTTTTATTTGTTTTCTCTTCTCTTACTGATTTTCTTGGTGATTGGCTGGATGTGGTGTATTGTATGTCACTATTCGTCGAAATGGGGGTGTCAGTGGCAGTCGGCAGCAGAAGAAGGAGCTAGGTATGGCTCGGCTTGAGCGGCGGCCGTAGTGAGCAACTAGGGTAAACCCTAATTTGAGGACACATTCGGGCCGTTGAATGCCTTCATATCCAAGGGCTGTTGTTGAAGGCGGCGCTGGAAACCATCAGAAACCCTAATGGGTTTTGGGTTTTGATGTAATTGGGTCGGGTCTCCTGTTGGACTTAATGTTGGGCTTGAGTCGGGCTTGTTAATGGGCTTCGGGTCAGCTAATGGGTGTTGGGTCACTTGTTAATTTTGTAATATAGGACTGAAAAAATGTAGTAATATTAATAGTAATAAAAGTAATAATAATAGTAATAATATTAATAATTTAAATTAAAATTAGTAATAAACAATTAAAACCCGGATAAAAACGCGTGTCTACAATAAATATAATTTAATTTTTATTAAAATAATTTTGTTTCTACAAAGGTATAGGAATGAAAAGTTTACCCTTTAGTTCGAGAAATCTTTAGAATAATACTCGACGTATTCCATAGGTGCATAAGGCTTACTTCCAAATATTTCTTATGGGAGTTTTACTGATTTTTCATATTCACTTCTCAAAATTGTTTAATAAGAATTTTACTGCCTAAACTTTTTGACCTTTCATCGCTGAAAATTTATATCTTTTAAAATACATACCAAAATTAATCTCCGTTTATTTTAAACTGACTCCCATTCACAATTATGTATATACCACTTCCTAATTGTTTTTATGATGTTTAATTGGAATTTCCAAGATCATACGTCCAAACAATTATTCTGTTGGGCAAAATTTACAACCAAATGTTTGATTTTATTTTAATCACTCCAACATGTTTTTTCACTCAAAGAAGTAAAATATGTATGAATTGCGGTGAATGTGGATCGAACACATGTCCTTCAGATCTTCAGTCTGACGCTCTCCCAACTGAGCTATCCCCACACAATGATTTTTATGTGAAATCATTCGTCTTCGATTTTGATTTCGTTTATATTTTTATTGTTCATACTATTTTGCGTTTAGATAACTTGCTCGTTTCTACTTTAGCTGGTTATTGCTACAAGCAGAAATCTGGCATTTTTCTTCTCTTTCTGCAAGTTATAGGGGAAAACATAAATTAAAAACAAAATGTAAGTTTCAACAGCAATTTGTTCTTATCAACCGCATGCATGCATGCCTTTGTTATCTTTCTTTTTTGTTACCGAACTCGTATGATTTATACTGAATTCTTAAAGTCATTGTTCTTGTTGTTTTTCGAAACAGTATGCTATCTCACTCTAAAATTTATAACTCCCCTCAAAATCAGGCAACATTTAATTTAAACAAAACTATACCTGTGTACAATTATAGGTTTAGAAATTAAGCTCACTTCCTAATATTTCCTGTGGAAGTTTTAGTGAATTTTATAATCACTTCTAAAACTGTAAACAAACATCAGTACTATCTAGTAAGTATATGAAAATACTGTCGGAATGGTCCTGAAGCTTGGCAACAGCTCTCGACTTATTTTGGAAAAATCCATATTTTATTTTAAAATAATTTTGGAATAGACATCGTCTGTTGGGTTAGGTAGATCGAGTACCTAAAAATATCTTTTAAATAAACTTTAGAAATATCACTTAAAAGACAAAAGTTGGTATGCATTTTACCAAAGTTTCATTTTAAGGGTTCAGGAGTCGACTACACATGGGAAGGGTAAGAACTCCCAAAACACCCAAAATTAGAAGGGTAAGAACTCCCAAAGCGCCCAAAATTCGTACCTCTCAATTATATGTTGTCTTAGAAATGGATTTTTACAAACTCGAATTCTAAATCTGAATTGTGACCCATTCATTTCTATGAATGAATTTTGAAAATAGTAATTTTCTATCTAAAATGTTTAACTCTGGAAGTCAATTGATTCACTTAGTTTCATTTAAAAAAGGATGCCCATTTACTTCAAAAATTAATGAAAACTATAATCCAATCAAGTTGGACACAATTCCATTAACTTTTAATATAAAACAACATAGTCTTTGATTATTTTTAAAAAAGGAATGTTTGATTAATGGATGCAATAATAATAAATGACAAGTACATGATAAATGAAATGCGCAATATAATGTACCAAATTAAACAAATAAATTAACACAAAAAATATTTATCTTAATCATGTTAAAATTGACACGGATGTTCCTTCACTCAAACGTCTTAAGGAATCATACTCTAGGTATCTAGAGTGTAAACAAATAAATTTTGACTTTTTTGATCAAAGTCAACAGTCAACAATGACAAAAGTTAACGTGTCAAGTCGAGTTGACTCAGTTCGGGTCTGGTTGACTCAGTTCGAGTATGGTTGACTTGGTTCGGATTGGTTGGTCGGTTCGGCTTGGTCCAAACCGACTGGACTGATTCTAGAAGAAACCAGATCTAGGGGACGAGCCTCACGAGTGTACAGTGGCGCGTGGCTGCGCGTAACAGCGACGACGGGCTCAGGGAGATTAGTCGATTACTTCACAAGCAACTAAACACCAATTGCAACCAAAAGTTTAATCAAAAACAACCAATAACCATACTAAATAATCAGAAGTAGAACAAGACTTACCCAACAATGATCGACATAGGAAACAACAATGATACGACAACCTATGAATGGGTTTTAGGCACACGAAGGAGGGGAGTCTGGTGGTACAGGTGGTGAGGTGAACGGAGCTCGGGATCGACGTGAAATAGTAAAAAAAACGATGGTGGTTTGGAGTTTTTCGATGAAGCTTTATGTGGTTCTCCACGACAAACAACGGGCTTAAATGGAGCAATACTGGGAAGATTTTGGTCGCGGGCAGACGGTAGTTACGTTGGTGGTGACAACGCGACCTATGGTCGCCTGTGGCAGCCGGAATTGCAAAGAGAAACAATGGTGGGTTTTAGGTTTTTTGATGAAACTTTAGAAGGTTATCCACGAAGATCGACGGCGGTTAAAAAACTTTAGAGGGGTTTCGACTGGGGGATGATGGGGAACAACATGGGGTTGACGGTGCATGCCTTCGCTAGTCGGGGATAGAGTGAATAATGACAAGACATGGGGTTCGTTTAGGACGGGTTTCGGTTTTCTAAGAACTTTTTGGAGTTTGATTCCAATTTTTGGAGGTTAAAAATCCAAACCATAAAACTCAAAAGATATTTTTACCCAAGCATGTTTGCTACAATAACTTTGCCTTGAAGGTAAGGGTTTAGGGGAAGGTTGAAGGGTGCATGGGTTCAAAACCCCTTAACCAACCCATTGATTTTATTTTCTTTTAGGGAAAATAACCTCATTGACAAAAAAAGTTGGTTAAAATCGTATATTATAAGGCATTTTTGGTATATGAGGTTATTTTCTCTTTCTTTTATCAACAGAGGGAAAAGGGTAAAATCAAGGTTTAAGTCCTAGAACTTTCTTGAAAACTTAAATAATAACCTATTATTTCAAAATTTTATAATTTAGTCCTCAAATTAACTTACTTTAATCCATTATTTAACCTTAATATTTTTGGGGTATGGCATAGAGGGTTTTCATGAACCGCTCTTCATTCGAGACATTTCCTATAAATTAAATGTAATTTAATATTTTTTAAAATAATTTTGTTACTACAAAGGTACGGGAATGAAAAGGATATCCTTCGGTTCGAGCAATCCATAGAATAACACTCGAGGTATTTTTTAGGTATTCCATAAGTGTATAAATGAAGCTCACTTCCTTATATTTCTCCCTCTAAAATTTATATCTCCCAACATATAGCTCAAAATCAAGCAACGTTTAATTTAAACAAAACTATACTTTTGTACTATTATAGGTGTATAAATTAAGCTCACTTCTTTGTATTTCTTGTGGAAGTTTTAGTATTTTTCTATAGTCACTTAAAAAACTGTAAACAAACATCAGTACTATCTCGTAAGTATATGAAAATATTGTCGAAATGCTCCTGAAGCTTGGGAACAGCTCACGACTTATTATCCAGATTTTAGTTTCAAAATACTTTTGGAATTGCCATCATTCGTTGGGTTAGGTAGGTCGAGCACGTAAAATGTCTTTTTAAATAAATTATAGAATGATCACTTGAAAAACAAATGTTGTTATGCATTCTACCAAAGATTCATAACGCACGAAAAGAGTAAGAACCACCAAAGCGCCCAAAATTTGTACCTCTAAATTATATGTTGTCTAAGTAATGTACTCTTACAAAGTCAAATTCTAAATTTAAATTATGATCATGCCATTTCTACGAATGAATTTTCAAAAGAGTTAATTTCTTTGTAAAACATTCAACTCTAAAAGCAAATTGATTCAGTTAGTTTAATTTACAAAAAACGATGTCCCTTCACTTCAAAAATTAACAGAAACTGCAATCCAATCAAGTTGGACACGATTCCATTAGCTCTTAATATAAAACAACATTGCCTTTGATTTTGCCAAAAAATAGGAAAGAAATGCTTGATTAATGGATGCAACAATAATAATGACATGGACATGAGAAATGAAATGCCCAATATAATGTACCAAATTAAAAAAATAAATTAACACAAAAACAATTTATATTAATCATGTTAAAAATTGGCGGGATGTTCCTTCACTCGTACGTCTTAAGGAATTACATTCTAGGCATTTGGAAGTTTTCTATGTATCGCTCTTCATTCGAGACATTTCCTATAAAGTCATAACCATTTTTTAAACAATTAAGTTTAAAAAACAGTTATGAATATATTTGAAAATTTATTGATTTTGAATTAAATTGAACAACAACCGCCATCGACCTTTAGGACTTTCAAAATAACTTTAAGAAAAATCGTTTTATAGACAAAAATCGGTCTACGTTATCAAAGATTCAATTTAACAAGTCAGGGAGTCGATTACGCGTGAGAAGGAATAACATCCCACAGCGCCCAAAATTGGTATCGTAAATGGCAGAAATCATGAATTCACATCGATAACTAAAGTATGATCAATTTATTAAAGTTTAATTAATTTGCTCCGAATTATTATTAGGAAAAATCATTTAACTTGAAAAGAAATCTCGAGATTAGCAATCCTCCATCTGAAAAGTTGTCTCGCCTGTTTCTTATTTGTAAAAGAATATTCCCTCCTCATATATATATAAACACAAATCGAATATAAATTGTATATCGACATTTTGCATAAAATAAAATAAATTGCTATTTAGAGAAACATGCATTGCATTGTTCAACTTAAAATAAAAATGAATTAATTAGCAAAATAAAATTGATTTATTTCAAGTTCACATTTTTGTTTGAATGTCGTATCGGTTCGCACTACTTCGATCAAGCGATGCTTTCCACGCCCATCTTACAAATTGGTGTTCTTGAAAAATATTCGAATGTGTTACTAAAATATTTAATCGAATATGAGAGATACATAAAATGCTGACACAAGATCAATTAATATGAATATAATATATAAGGATAATCGATATACAAACATACAAGAATTATGGAATACCAAGCAAATATATTTAGATTTAACATAATAATAAACATATATAAAAAATGAATAAACAAAATATTGCTTAAATGGTTCATAATAATAATAAAAAATAAACAAAATAAAGCAACATAATAAGATGATTAAATTATATAAAATGACAAAGTAATAAATCATAAATATGCAATACCCATGCAATGTCACTAGTGAAACAAAAACCATGAACAAAATGAACTCACAATTAAATCTAGGATCTATAATATAAACTAAATATTTATTCTCTAAAATAAAGCTTAAGGACTAAATCATAAGTCTAACAAATTCAGGAACCTAGTCACAAGCATTAATAAATTCACTAATACCCAGCCAAGGACCTAAGTGAATTGAATCAATAATCAATAGGCGAGAAAAGACATTAAACCAAATATATATATTACAGAGCATGTGAGGACTGAAATGAAAATATCGTAAGTTTCAGGCTTGATGTAAAATATCGTCATAAATATCAACATATAGGTTAGGACGAAAATGTAACAAGGAATAAACCTGTGGCTCGAATCCAAAGAGTTTGAAATTTCATTAATGACCACAAACAAAACATTACAAATACATAGAGACCTAAACTGCTATTAGACTTTTTTCTCAAAACACGCAGCCTCCCCCCAACTACACGACGTCGTTTCTTTGTGTGGTTATATACCACATTAAGGGTTTTAGAACCCTAATCCATCATTCCATACCCTCAGCCATTTCCTAAAGAAACAAAAGGGGAGAGAGTTCTTTCAAACTCTCCCCACCAGCTGCCATGGCAACCCACTCCGGCCACCGTGAGTTGGCGTCAATCGGGGGACAAACTGGTCCCAAAAGACACCTCTACTCACCCTCAAACCGAAAAGCAAGCCTAAATGCCCTAAAACACAACCTTTCATCCTAGATCAAAAACATTATCGGTGGTTACCTTAAAAAAAATGAAGGCTTTGGGCTCAACGGGGTCACAATTTCAGTCGAGACAAGGGAAGTCTCTTTCCTTTATTGTTTTCCTTTTTCGAATATGTTTCTATTTTTTCAAAGATTCTTTTTTTCCGAATGCTCTCTTTTTTCTCTGTTTTTCCTCTTTCTTCCCCGAAAAACTCTCTTTTTCCGTCTGTTACCTTTTTTTTCTCCTTTTTAATCTCCTTGCATGTTATATTTTTCGGTGACTTTTGGATGTGAGTGATGATATCTCTAGGTAGGGACGTGATTTCCCCGGATTTCCTCGGGATTTCCTTTTGTACAAATAGGTTTTTTTATTTGTTTTCTCTTCTCTGACTGATTTTCTTGGTGATTGGCTGGATGTGGTGTATTGTCTGTCACTATTCGTCGAAATGGGGGTGTCAGTGGCAGTCGACGGAAAAAGAAGGAGCTAGGCATGGCTCGGCTTGAGCGGCGATCGTAGTGAGCAACTAGTGTAAACCCTAATTTGAGGACATATTCGGGCCGTTGAATGCCTTCAGATCCAAGGTCTGTTGATGAAGGCGGCGCTGGAAACCATCAAAAACCCTAATGGGTTTTGGGTTTTGATGTAATTGGGTCGAGTCTCCTGTTGGACTTAGTGTTGGCCGGGCTTGTTAATGGGCTTCGGGTTAGCTAATGGGTGTTAGGTCACTTGTTAATTTTGTAATATAGGACTGCAAAAATGTTATAATATTAATAGTAATAAAAGTAATAATAATAGTAATAATATTAATAATTTAAAATTAAAATTAATAATAAACAATTAAAATCCGGATAAAAACGCGTGTCTACAATAAATATAATATAATTTTTATTAAAATAATTTTGTTACTACAAAGGTATAGGAATGAAAAGTTTACCCTTTAGTTCGAGAAATCTTTAGAATAATAGTCGACGTATTCCATAGGTGCATAAGGCTTACTTCCAAATATTTCTTATGGGAGTTTTACTGATTTTTCATATTCACTTCACAAAATTGTTTAATAAGAATTTTACTGCCCAAATGCTTTTACCTTTCATCGCTGAAAATTTATATCTTTTAAAATACATACCAAAATTAATCTCCGTTTATTTTAAACTGACTCCCATTCACAATTATGTATATACCACTTCCTAATTGTTTTTATGATGTTTAATTCGAATTTCCAAGATCATACGTCCAAACAATTATTCTGGGCAAATTTTACAACCAAATGTTTGATTTTATTTTAATTACTCCAACATGTTTTTTCACTCAAAGAAGTAAAATATGTATGAATTGCGGTGAATGTGGATCGAACACATGACCTTCAGATCTTCAGTCTGACGCTCTCCCAACTGAGCTATCCCCGCACAATGATTTTTATGTGAAATCATTCGTCTTCGATTTTGATTTCGTTTATATTTTTATCGTTCATACTATTTTGCGTTTAGATAACTTGCTCGTTTCTACTTTAGCTGGTTATTGCTACAAGCATAAATCTGGCATTTTTCTTCTCTTTCTGCAGGTTATAGGGGAAAACATAAATTAAAAACAAAATGTAAGTTTCAACAGCAATTTGTTCTTATCAACCGCATGCATGCATGCCTTTGTTGTCTTTCTTTTTTGTTACCGAACTCGTATGATTTATACTGAATTCTTAAAGTCATTGTTCTTGTTGTTTTTCGAAACAGTATGCTATCCCACTCTAAAATTTATAACTCCCCTCAAAATCAAGCAACATTTAATTTAAACAAAACTATACCTGTGTACAATTATAGGTTTAGAAATTAAGCTCACTTCCTAATATTTCCTGTGGAAGTTTTAGTGAATTTTATAATCACTTCTAAAACTGTAAACAAACATCAGTACTATCTAGTAAGTATATGAAAATACTATCGGAATGCTCCTGAAGCTTGGCAACAGCTCTCGACATATTTTGGAAAAATCCATATTTTATTATAAAAATAATTTTGGAATACACATCGTCTGTTGGGTTAGGTAAATTGAGTACTTAAAAATATCTTTTAAATAAACTTTAGAAATATCACTTAAAAGACAAAAGTTGGTATGCATTTTACCAAAGTTTCATTTTAAGGGTTCATGAGTCGACTATACATGGGAAGGGTAAGAGCTCCCAAAGCACCCAAAATTGTAAGGGTAAGAACTCCCAAAGCACCCAAAATTGGCACCTCTCAATTATATGTTGTCTAAAAAATGGATTTTTACAAACTCGAATTCTAAATCTAAATTGTGACCCATTCATTTCTATGAATGAATTTTGAAAATAGTAATTTTCTATCTAAAACGTTTAACTCTGGAAGTCAATTGATTCACTTAGTTTCATTTAAAAAACGATGCCCATTTACTTCAAAAATTAACGAAAACTATAATCCAATCAAGTTGGACGCAATTCCATTAACTTTTAATATAAAACAACATAGTCTTTGATTATTTTTTAAAAAAAAGGAATGTTTGATTAATGGATGCAACAATAATAAATGACAAGTACATGATAAATGAAATGCGCAATATAATGTACCAAATTAAACAAATAAATTAACACAAAAAGTATTTATCTTAATCATGTTAAAATTGACAGGGATGTTCCTTCACTCAAACGTCATAAGAAATCTTACTCTAGGTATCTAGAGTGTAAACAAAAAAAATTGACTTTTTTTATCAAAGTCAACAGTCGACAATGACAAAAGTCAACGGGTCGGGTCTGGTTGACTTGGTTCGGATCGGTTGGTCGGTTCGGGTCGGTCCAAACAGACTGGACCGATTTTAGAAGAAACCAGATATAGGGGACGAGCCCCACGAGCGTACAGTGGCGCGTGGCTGCGCGTAACGGCGACGACGGGCTCAGGGAGATCAGTCGATTACTCCACAAGCAACTAAACACCAATTGCAACCAAAAGTTTAACCAAAAACAACCATCAACCATACCAAATAATCAAAAATAGAACAAGACTTACCCAACAATGATCGACAGAGGAAACAACAATGATACGACAACCTACGAGTGGCTTTGAGGCACACAAAGGAGTGGAGTCCAGTGGTACAGGTGGTGAGGTGAACAGAGCTCGGGATCGACGCGAAATAGTAAAAATAGCAATGGTGGTTTGGAGTTTTTCGATGAAGCTTTACGTGGTTCTCCACGACGAACAACGAGTTTTAAGGGAGCAAGGCTGGGAAGATTTTGGTCGCGGGCAGACGGCAGTCACGTTGGTGGTGACAACGCGACCTATGGTCGCCTGTTGCAGCCGGAATTGTAAAGAGAAACAATGGTGGGTTTCAGGTTTTTCGATGAAACTTTAGAAGGCTATCCACGAAGTTCGACGGCGGTTAAAAAACTTTAGAGGGGTTTTGACTTGGGGTCGATGGGGAACTACATGGGGTTGACGACGCATGCCTCCGTTGGTCAGAGATAGAGTGAATAATGACAAGACATGGGGTTCGTTTAGGACGGGTTTAGGTTTTCTAAGAACTTTTTGGAGTTTGATTCCCATTTTTGGAGGTTAAAAATCCCAACCATAAAACTCAAAAGATATTTTTACCCAATCATGTTTGCTACAATAACTTAACCTTGATGGTAGGGGTTGAGGGGAAGTTTGAAGGGGGCATTGGTTCAAAACCCCTTAACGAACTCATTGATTTTATTTTCTTTTATCGGTAGGGGAAAAGGGTAAAATCAGGGTTCAAGTCCTAGAACTTTCTTGAAAACTTAAATAATAACCTATTATTTCAAAATTTTATAATTTAGTCCTCAAATTAAATTACTTTAATCCATTATTTAACCTCAATATTTTTGGGGTGTGGCATAGAGGGTTTTCATGAACCCGCTCTTCATTCGAGACATTTCCTATAAAATAAATATAATTTAATTTTTATTAAAATAATTTTGTTACTACAAAGGTACGGAAATAAAAAGGATATCCTTCAGCTCGAGCAATCCTTAGAATAACACTCAAGGTTTTTTGTAGGTATTCCATAAGTGTATAAATGAAGCTCACTTCCTTATATTTCTCACTCTAAAATTTATAACTCCCAACATATAGCTCCAAATCAAGCAACGTTTTATTTAAACAAAACTATACTTTTGTACTATTATAGGTGTATAAATTAAGCTCACTTCCTTATATTTCTTGTTGAAGTTTTAGTATTTTTTTATAGTCACTTAAAAAACTGTAAACAAACATCAGTACTATTTCGTAAGTATATGAAAATACTGTCGAAATGCTCCTGAAGCTTGGGAACAGCTCTCGACATATTTTGGAAAAATCCAGATTTTAGTTTCAAAATAATTTTGAAATCATCATCGTTCGTTGGATTAGGCAAGTCGAGAACTTAAAATGCTTCAAATGTGGTTACTAAAATTCATTACGCACGAAAAGAGTAAGAACCACCAAAGCGCCCAAAATTTGTACCTCTAAATTATTTGTTGTCTAAGTAATGGACTCTTACAAACTCGAATTCTAAATTTAAATTATGATCATGCCTTTAATATAAATGAATTTTGAAAAGAGTGAATTTCTTTGTAAAACATTTAACTCAAACCCAATCGATTCAGTTAGTTTAATTTACAAAAAAGGATGTCCCTTTACTTCAAAAATTAACAGAAACTGTAATCCAATCAAGCTGGACACGATTCCACTAGCTTTTAATATAAAACAACATTGCCTTTGATTTTGCCAAAAAATAGGAAAGAACTGCTTGATTAATGCATGCAACAACAATATTGACATGGACATAAGAAATGAAATGCCCAATATAATGTACCAAATTAAACAAAATAAATTAACACAAAAACTACTTATATTAATCATGTTAAAATTGAAGGGATGTTCCTTCACTCGAACGTCTTAAGGAATTACATTCTAGGCATTTGGAAGTTTTCTATGTACCGCTCTTCATTCGAGACATTTCCTATAAAATCATAACCATTTTTTTAAACAATTAAGTTTAAAAAAATAGTTATGATTATATTTCAAAAATTATCGATTTTGAATTAAATTGAACAGGAGCCGCCATCGACCTTTAGCTTAGGTAGGCCGAATACCTAAAAACGTCTTTCAAAATAATTTTAAGAAAAATCATGTTTTAGACAAAAATCGGTATGTGTTATCAAAGATTCAATTTAACAGGTCAGGGAGTCGATTACACGTGAGAAGGATTAACATCCCACAGCACCCAAAATTGATACTTAGTCACTTACATGTTATCGTAAATGGCAGAAATCATGAATTCGCATCGATAATTAAAGTATGATCCATTTATTAAAGTTTAATTAATTTCTTCGAATTATTATTAGGAAAAATCCTTTAACTTGAAAAGAAATATCGAGATTAGCAATCCTCCATCGGAAAAGCTGTCTCGCATATTTCTTACTTGTAAAAGAATATTCCCTCCTCATATATAAAAACACAATTCGAATATAAATTGTATATCGACATTTTGCATAAAATAAAATAAATTGCTATTTAGAGAAACATGCATTGCATTGTTCAACTAAAAATAAAAATGAATTAATTAGCAAAATAAAATTGATTTATTTCAAGTTCACATTTTGTTTGAATGTCGTACTGGATCGCACTACTTCGATCAAGCGATGCTTTCCACGTCCATCCTACAAATTGGTGTTCTCAAAAATTTTTGAATTTGTTACTAAAATATTTAATCGAATATGAGAGATACATAAAATGCTGACACAAGATCAATTAATATGAATATAATATATAAGGATAATCGATATACAAACATACAAGAGAATTATGGAATACCAAGCAAATATATTTACATGTAACATAATAATAAACATATATTAAAAAATGAAAACAAAATATTGTTTAAATGGTTCAGAATAATAAGAAAAAAAATTAAGCAACATAATAAGATGATTAAATTATATAAAGGACAAAGTAATAAATCATAAATATGCAATACCCATGCAATGTCACTGGTGAAACAAAAACCATGATCAAAATGAACTCACATTCAATTCTAGGATCTATAATATAAACTAAATATTTATTCTCTAAAATAAAGCTTAAGGACTAAATCATAAGTCTAACAAATTCAGGAACCTAGTCACAAACATTAATAAATTCACTAATACCCAGCCAAGGACCTAAGTGAACTAAATCAATAATCAATAGGCGAGAAAAGACATTAAACCAAATATATATTACAGAGCATGTGAGGACTGAAATGATAATATCGTAAGTTTCGGGCTTGATGTAAAATATCGTCATAAATATCAACATATAGGTTAGAACAAAAATGTAACAAGGAATAAACTTGAGCCTCGAATCTAAAGAGTTTGAAATTTCATTAATGACCACGAACAAAACATTACAAATACATAGAGAGCTAAACTGTTATTAGACCTTTTTCTCAAAACACGCAGCCCATCCCCTCTTACACGGCGTCGTTTCTTTGTGTGGTTACATACCATATTAAGGGTTTTGGAACCCTAATCCATCATTCCATACCCTCAGCCATTTCCTAAAGAAACAAAAGGGGAGAGAGTTCTTTCAAACTCTCCCCAGCCACTGTCATGGCAACCCACTCCGGCCACCGTGAGTTGGCATCAATCGGGGGACAACTGGTCCCAAACGACACCTCTACTCACCCTCAAACTAAAAAGAAAGCCTAAATTCCCTAAAACACAACCCTTCGTCCTAGATCTAAAACATTATCGGTGGTTACCTTCAAAAACGTAGGCTTTGGGCTCAACAGGGTCACGATTTCAGTCGAGACAAGGGAAGTGTCTTTCCTTTGTTGTTTTTCTTTTTCGAATATGTTTCTATTTTTTCAAAGCTTCTTTTTTTTTCGAATGCTCTCTTTTTTCTCTGTTTTTCCTCTTTTTTCCCCGAAAAAATCTCTTTTTCCGTCTGTTGCCTTTTTTTCTCTCCTTTAATCTCCTTGCATGTTATATTTTTGGGTGACTTTTGCATGTGAGTGATGATATCTCTAGGTAGGTACATGATTTCCTTGGATTTCCTCGGGATTTTCTTTTGTACAAATAGGTTTTTTTATTTGTTTTCTCTTTTCTTACTGATTTTCTTGGTGATTGGCTGGATGTGGTGTATTATCTGTCATTATTTGTCGAAATGGGGGTGTCAATAGCAGTCGGCGGCAGAAAGTGATTGAGGACACATTCGGGCCGTTGAATGCCTTCGGATCCAAGGGTTGGTTTTGAAGGCGGCGCTGGAAACCATCAGAAACCCTAATGGGTTTTGGGTTTTGATGTAATTGGGTCGGGTCTCCTGTTGGACTTAGTGTTGGGCTTGAGTCGGGCTTGTTAATGGGCTTCGGGTCAACTAATAGAGTGTTGGGTCACTTGTTAATTTTGTAATATAGGACTGCAAAAATGTAATAATATTAATTGTAATAAAAGTAATAATAATAGTAATAATATTAATAATTTAAAATTAAAATTAATAATAAACAATTAAAACCCCGGATAAAAATGCGTGTCTACAATAAATATAATTTAATTTTTATTAAAATAATTTTTGTTACTACAAAGTTATAGGAATGAAAAGGTTACCCTTTAGTTCGAGCAATCTTTAGAATAATACTCAACGTATTCCATAGGTGCATAAGGCTTACTTCCAAATATTTTTTATGCGAGTTTTAGTGATTTTTCATATTCACTTCTCAAAATTGTTTAATAAGAATTCTACCGCCCAAATTTTTTGACCTTTCGTCACTGGAAATTTATATCTTTTAGAATAGATACCAAAATTATTCTCCGTTTATTTTAAACAAAATTAGACCGACTTCCAGTTAAAGCTATGTATAGACCACTTCCTAATTGTTTTTATGAAGTTTAATTCGAATTTCCAAAATCATACGTCCAAACAATTATTCTGGGCAAATTTCACAACCAAATGTTTGATTTTATTTTAATCATTCCAACATGCTTTTCACTCAATGTAGTAAAATATGTATGAATTATCATCACTTCCTTATAGGTGTATAAATTAAGCTCACTTCCTTATATTTCTTGTGGAAGTTTTAGTATTTTTTCTATAGTCGCTTAAAAAATTGTAAACAAACATCAGTACTATCTCGTAAGTAAATGAAAATACTGTCGAAATGCTCCTGAAGCTTGGGAACAGCTCTCGACTTATTTTGGAAAAATCCAGATTTTAGTTTCAAAATACTTTTGGAACCCGATCTGATCTAGAGTGTCATATTAGGGCCACCGGAATGACCTACTGTAAAAATAACGAAAAATTTAAAACTTTTTATCAAAACGTAAACTTATAAATCATTTATCAGTATTCAAAAATAAAATAGATTTTCAGACTCGTATATAAAACAAAATACAATTACATGCCCCCTGATCACATGTACCATACTCTGCAAACAACGCCGGAAGAATTCTTTTACTGATGTCGATAGATGCACCGGTTCAATCCTTTTAACCTGCAATGGTGAGTAATAGAGTGAACTTCGGAAAGCTCAGTAATACAGAACTACCAGATGATGCTGAAGAACGTGCAGATACAGATAAACATATATTTCCTTATTGGTTCAGATATCTATAGATTTTTTTGGTTGAGCCGATGTCTCATTGATATTTCAGGTCGTAACAGATAATATTCAATTCAGATAGAAATATTTCAGATATCTAGGTTCAGGAGATCAAAATAGGTTATCTACTGTGTTCCCAAAAATCATGTAACTTTTCAGATCTTTTTAAAACATATATATATATATATATATATATATATATACCCCCATCCGTGAAGTCCAAAATGTGTAGGTTCCCCAGAACCATACACCCACCGTCAAGTCTAGTAAGGCCCTGAGCACACAGCCGAGGAGCCTCCAGGTATTCTTCCTCCAATATTACCCCCCAAATAACACATGTTCCGTATGTAAACGGATATATCAAAAATCAAATCATAATTCACGTCAAGTATCATATCAAAATCCAGGTCAAGTATCAGATCAGAATCCAAGTCAAGTATCATATCAGAATCCATGTCAGATATCATATCAGAATCCATGTCAAGTATCAAATCAGAAATCAAATCGAAAATCAGGTAAAATATTCATGTGAGTAGGGAACACACCAAAATTTACAGATAGTATTCAAAGATATTGGATAATCTTAATAAGTAGAGGAACACGAATCTTCAGTATACCGATAGAATATCGTAATTCAGAATCACTATTGGAAGAGTTCAATAACTGACAGAATCATCAATTATTCAGAATGTGACTTGAGCTGATAAGGAAGAAATGAAGGTTCAGGACATTTACGTTCTATGTCGATTGATCGGATTATCGGACAACTCTTTGATGAATAGTTCCCATAACTAATGCTTGTCGATTGGTCAATTCATTGTTCTTCCAAGGTATTTACTCTTTAATACCACAAATTCTTTTCAAAATATCATTTTTTTGAAATCATCGCTG
Organism: Hibiscus syriacus; assembly: GCF_006381635.1. NCBI lineage: Eukaryota > Viridiplantae > Streptophyta > Magnoliopsida > Malvales > Malvaceae > Hibiscus > Hibiscus syriacus. The sequence continues at coordinate 1,372,327 of NW_024063485.1, read as the reverse complement.
AATAGATCTTCTAATGTCTTTATTTCATTTCCACGCTTCCACAATATCATGTAATGCTGTCATATTTGATTATTTTGTTCATAACCCATTGCAACTGTACACTATGTAAACTCATCAGTGTTTCCAGACTTATCTAAATCACTTACTAAATCCTCAGTCATTGAGGTTACCTAGTTCATTTAGCAATCATGTCTATTCCAGTTACTTCGGGATTTTACAGAGTAATTCAAACATTCCTGAATTTTAGATACATGTTGTACTTCCGTTCTATTCAATTTGGTCTTCGTGGTTGATTTGTCGAAAAAACGTCCAATTCTTAGTACTGAATGTGATCTAGAGTTGAGCTGAGCTGAATACTTCCAAAATTTATCATCAAGCCAAACTTGAGAAGACGAACACACATTCAAGTAATATCTATGCCATCCAGGTATTGACATAGCTTTAGGGTTGATTTACTCACTTAAATTATGTTACATTACTTTTAAAGGTAGTCCAACACCTATGCTTATTTGGATTCCTTAATTAATCCAAGATATTTACTTAGTTTAGGCCATAAGGTTATTTTGGTAATTTTGGTGTTCAGTTTTATTCCATTCATTTCAGAGCTCGAGGATATCCAATCATTATTGAGCTTGGTGATATTCTTGGGTCATTTCCATTACAGGTGTATTCTGGTCATTCTACAGATCCAATGTATTTCAATCATTTTCTTTCATCATGTCTTATTATTTAATTCCAATTTATCATCTATTTCAGTTCCTTCGAACAATTCTGATAAAAGAGCACCCCGATAAACTGTTCTTCAGGTATTTACTCGTAACTTGGATATTTTCGGGTCAAGTGCCTTCTCATATTTTTACCAACAGAATATCAAGAATTTTCTGCACTAAGTCAGGATCTTAACAATCAAATTCGTACTTAATCGAGTTAAGTACAAATCCTCAAAGTACTTTCTCATTCTGGGTTAACTCGGACTATTTTACCTTTTCAGGGGCATTTTCATAATTTTCTAACCAGATAATTTAGATATTAGCTCTGAACAAAAATAATTATAATTTAAAGATCCTATGGTCAATTGCTTTGCCGAACATTCTCTGATCTTGAAATTATTCCTTAGCAAACTTCTAGCATCTTGCGTAAACCCTTTTTGGCATTAAAAACTAGCTATCCAAATTTTCCAAGCAAAATTAGCATTTCTTATGCACATCTGTAATTATATCGGATCAATATGTCTTTTCAGAGTTATTAACCACTTCCAAAGACAATTCTTGTCATCATACAATATAAGGGTATTTTCATAATTTTACCCTACCGGAGAATTCTCATAATTTTCTATCCAAGTACCTTTAACATTTAACCTTTGATGATATAAAATATAAGTTACAAATCCAGGGTTGATTTCTTTATCACCAATCATAAACTTGTAATTTAATTCTAACAATTCATCAATCTCTTATATTAGTCATTCGATCCGTATTCAGTTACAGAATTTCTACCACATTCATATCGAGTGTATAAAATATTCAAGTCCACAAAAGGGATCAACGTTATCTTATTCATGCATTTACCAGTATCAACATGTTCCATAAAGCATAAAGAGGTAGTAAAGTATTACCTCTATTTCTGTGCCATACTGATCGATCATATAAATTCCATTCGAACGCCTTTGATCTTTAATTCAACTTCCAATATTTCCTCGGATCCATATCAACAGAAATTACATAAAAAAACGGAGCTTAATTCTGAAAAACGGATCAAATCGGATGATAAATCAGTGAAAAACAGCTTACCGGGTTCGAATTTAGCGAAACAGACTTATGATTCAGATTCAGGACGTCGAAAGCATAAAATATGACTTTTCGAAAATTTGGAATTTTCGGTTAAAATCAAAGTCAACGGGCTTGACTGGAAATTTCGAGACCTTCGGGTCCGAATTTTGAAAAATAGACTGCAGAATAGGATTCAGAACGTCGAAAAACGTCAGGATAGGTATACTCGGTCAAAGTCAAAGGTCGTTTAATGCCCAGTCAAAGCTGGTCAAAGTTCTGGTCAACGTCGGTCAACGTCGGTCAACGCATGTCAACAGTCAACATTCGACCATTTTATACAAATATCACCCTAACAGAAATTAATTACAAAATTAGCCACCTTCTACAAATATTTATGAAACTAACACCTGAATTTTACACAAATAGCACCCAAACAGAAATTAATTACAACCAAACAATGCCCACTCTCGCGGGTGCCGCATGTGGCGCGTGAACAGTGATACGGTGTCGGAAAATTCCTAAAAATTATTTTAAGGCATTTTGAGACACTAACCAAGTTCGGTTCATAATTTTGAACGGCGGAGAGCTCGATTCTGAAACGTTAGAAATTTTGACGGTCTCACCCCTCCACGCGCCGACGATGACGGAGAAACGAAGAACACCGGTGGACTCGGAACGATACAAGGAACACAATGGTGCGGGAGGTTTCGAAAACAGATTGTCGGATCGTCGTGAATAAACCAAAAACCAACTGAAATTGAGTTATTTCCGACGATACTTCTGACTGAAATTAACGACAAACGGCGACGATTCACAGCGAAAGGTTTGAGGGGTTTTATTTCTCGATCGACAACAAATACGATGGTGGTTTCGGTTTGTCGATCGGAGATCGGACGGCGAGTAGATCAGAGATCGAAGTAGAGTGAACGGGGGAGGGAAATAGGGGAAATCTGGAAACTGAGCACGGGTGGGGGGAGTTATATTTCATCATATATAAAAAATGGTTAAATCATGGGTTTAGCCACTGAATTTCTTGTACTTCTTCAAATGGTCTGCCAACTTTGAAATTTTACAATTTAATACATCGTTTGTTTCAAAATACCAATTAAATTCACCACTTTATAATTTTTAAAATTTAGCCCCTAAATTGGGGTGTTACAATTCTCCTCTCCTTAAATGAATTTCGTCCTCAAAATTCATTCATGTCACATAATTGCATAAATGAAACTTCTATCAATTCTTTTCATATCTTCAAGTAGCTTTTACAAAAGTATGTGTCTCTACTAATCCTTAACCAGCTGAGTATACATTCTCATCAGAATTCTCCCTCAGTCCAAGTAAATAATCAAAACAACTTTATCCTTGTGAAATCAATTCAGCCTTGGTTACGTGAATGGGCTCACAGAGCAGCAACATATCCCAATTTCATTTCTGGAGTCGGGTCAGCATTTCTCGGATAATTAACTCTCACATGGATCGGGAGTACTTTACAGCGTTTAGACAGATGTTACTGGTATTCCTTTTTGTATAAGTATAGCCTTAACGGATAGAAACATCTGTTTACTCGTTAAAGATAAGGACTCAACCCTTGAGTTCCAGCTCAGAGAGGTACGATTGTAGTCTAGGGGCATGTACTGATCAGACATATTTTGACGTTCGACTGGCCGGTCTATCTTGAAAAGTTTTGACTCAAACCATAGCTCTGATACCACTAAATGTAACTCCCTCAGACCGATACAGGTAACCCGATCCGATCTGGAGTGTCACATTAGGGCCACCGGAGTGACCCACTATTAAAAAAAGTGGAAAATTTAAAACTTTTTATCAAAATGTAAATTTATAAAATCATTTATCAGTATTCAAAAATAAAATAGATTTTTAGACTTGTATATAAAAAAATAAAAATTACATGCCCCTAATCACATGTATCATACTCTGCAAACAACGCCGAAAGAATTCCTTTACTAATGTCGATAGATGCAATGGTTCAATCCTTTTAACCTACAATGGTGAGTAATAGAGTGAGCTTCGAAAAGCTCGGAAAGCTCAGTAATACAAAACTACCAGATGATGCTAAAGAACATGCAGATACAGATAAACATATATTTCCTTATTGGTTCAGATATCTATAGATTCTTTTGGTTGAGCTGAGGTCCCATTGATATTTCATGTAGCAACAGATAATATTCAGTTCAGATGGAAATATTTTAGATATCTAGGTTCAGGAGATCAAAATAGGTTATCTAGTGTGTTCCCAAAAATCATGTAACTTTTCAAATCTTTTTAAAATATATATATATATATATATATATATATATATATATATATTACCACCATCCGTCAAGTCCAAAATGTGTAGGTTCCCCAGAACCATACACCCACCGTCAAGTCCAGTAAGGCCCTGACCACACAGCCGAGGAGCCGGTAAGTAAGGCCCTGAGCAAACAGCCAAGGATCCTCCAGGTATTCTTCCTCCAACATTAGCCCCCAAATAAAACATGTTCCGTCCGTAAACAGATATATAAAAAATCAAATCATAATTCACGTCAAGTATCATATCAAAATCCAGGTCAAGTATCATATCAGAATCCAAGTCAAGTATCATATCAAAATCCATGTCAGATATCAGATCAGAATCCATGTCGAGTATCAAATAAGTAATCAAATAAAAAATCAAGTAAAATATTCATGTGAGTAGGGAACACTCCAGAATTTACAGATAGTATTCAAAGATATTGGATAATCTTAATAAGTAGAGGAACACGGATCTTCAGTATATCGATAGAATATCGGAATTCAGAATCACTATTGGAAAAGTTCAATAACTGACAGAATCATCAGTTATTCAGAATGTTACTTGAGTTGATAAGGAAGAAATGAAGGTTCAGGACATTTACATTCTATGTCGATTGATCGGATTATCGGACAACTCTTAGATGAATAGTTCCCAGAACTAATGCTTGTCGATTGGTCAATTCATTGTTCTTCCATGGTATTTACTCTTTAAAACCACAAATTCTTGTCAAAATATCATTTTTTTTAAATCATCGCTGAATAGATCTTCCAATGTCTTTATTTCATTTCCACGCTTCCACAATATCATGTAATGCTGCCCATTGTAATTGTACACTATATAAACTCATCAGAGTTTCAAGACTTATCCAAATCACTTACTAAATCCTCAATCATTGAGGTTACCTAGTTCATTTAGTAATCATGTCCATTCCAGTTACTTCGGCATTTTCTAGAGTAATTCAAACATTCTTGAATTTTAGATACACGTTGTACTTCTGTTCCATTCAATTTGGTCTTCGTGGTTGATTTGTTGAACAAACGTCCAATTCTTAGTACTGAATGCGATCTAGATTTGAGCTGAGCTGAATACTTCCAAAATTTATCATCGAGCCAAACTTGAGAAGACGAACACGCATTCAAGTAATATATATGTTATCCAGGTATTGATATAGCTTTAGGGTTGATTTACTCACTTATATTGTGTTCCATTACTTTTAAAGGTAGTCCAACACCTATGCTTATTTGGATTCCTTAATTAATCCAAGACATTTACTTAGTTTAAGCCATAAGGTTATTTTGGTAATTTTAGTGTTCAGTTTTATTCCATTCATTTCAGAGCTCGAGGATATCCAATTATTCCTGAGCTTGGTGATAGTCTTGGGTCATTTCCATTACAAGTGTATTATGGTCATTCTACAGATCCAATGTATTTCAATCATTTTCTTTCATCCTGTCTTGTTATTTAATTCCAATTTATCATCTATTTCAGTCCCTTCGAACAATTCTGATAAAAGAGCACCCCGATAAATTGTTCTTCAGGTATTTACCTGTAACTCGGATATTTTCGGGTCAAGTGCCTTCTCATATTTTTACCAACGGAATATCAAGAATTTTCTGCACTAAGTCAGGATCTTAACAATAAAATTCATACTTAATCAAGTTAAGCACAAATCCTCAAAGTATTTTCTCATTCAGGGACAACTCGGACTATTTTACCTCTTAGGGGCATTTTCATAATTTCCTAACCAGATAATTTCGATATTAGCTCTTAACGAAAATAATTATAATTTAAAGATCATATGGTTAATTGCTTTGCCGAACATTCTCTGATCTTGAAATTATTCCTTAACAAACTTCTAGCATCTTGCGCAAACCCTTTTTGGCATTAAAAACTAGTTATCCAAATTTTCCAAGCAAAACTAGCATTTCTTATGCACATCTGTAATTATATCGAATAAATATGTCATTTCAGTTAACCAACTTCCAGGGATAATTCTTTTCATACTACAACATAAGGGTATTTTCATAATTTTACCCTGCCGGAGTATTCTCATAATTTTCCATCCAACTACCTTTAACATTTAACCTTTGATGATATAAATATAAGTTACAAATCTAGGGCTGATTTCTTTATCACCAATCACAAACTTGTAATTTAATTCTAACAATTCATCAATCTTTTATATTAGTCATTCGATCCGTATTCAGTTACAGAATTTCTACCACATTCATATCGAGTGTATAAATTATTCAAGTCCACAAAAGTCAATGGAGCTTAATTCTGAAAAACGGAGCTTAATTCTAAAAAATGGATCGAATCGGATGATAAATTAGTGAAAAACAGCTTACTGGGTTCGAATTTGGCGAAACAGACTTCGGATTCGGATTTAGGACGTCGAAAGCATAAAATATGACTTTTCAAAAATTTGGAATTTTTGGTTAAAATCAAAGTCAATGGGCTTCACTAGCAATTTCGAGACCTTCGGGTCTGAATTTGGAAAAACAGACTACGGAATCGGATTCAGAACGTCGAAAAATGTCAGGATAGGTGTACTAGGTCAAAGTCAAAGGTCGTTTAATGCCCGGTCAAAGTTCTGGTCAACTATGGTCAACGCCGGTCAACGTAGGTCAACAGTCAACATTCGACCATTTTACACAAATATCACCCTAACAGAAATTAATTACAAAATTAGCCACCTTCTGTAAATATTTACGAAACTAACACCCGATTTTTACACAAATAGCACCCAAACATAAATTAATTACAACCAGACGATGCCCACTCTCGGGGGTGGCGCGTGAACTGTGATACGGTGTCGGAAAATTCCTAAAAATTATTTTAAGGAATTTTGAGACACTTACCAAGTTCGGTTCACAATTTTGAACGGCAGAGAGCTCGATTCTGAAACGTCAGAAATTTTGACAGTCTCACCCCTCAACGCGCCAGCGATGATGGAGAAACGTAGAACACCGGTGGACTCGGAACAATACAAGGAACACGATGGTGGTTTCGGTTCGTCGATCGGAGATCGGACGGCGAGTAGATCGGAGATCGAAGTAGAGTGAACGGGGGAGGGAAATGGGGGAAATCTAGAAACTGAGCACGGGTGGGGGGAGTTATAATTCATCATATATAAAAAATGGTTAAATCATGGGTTTAGCCACTGAATTTCATGTACTTTTTAAAACAGCCTGCCAACTTTCAAATTTTACAATTTAATCCATCGTTTCTTTCAAAATACCAATCAAATTCACCACTTTATAATTTTTAAAATTTAACCCCTAAATTGGGGTGTTACAATTCTCCCATCCTTAAAAGAATTTCGTCCGAAATTTATTCATGTTACATAATTGCATAAATGAAACTTCCATCAATTCTTTTCATATCTTCAAGTAGCTTTTACAAAAGTATGTATCCTCTACTAATCCTTAACCAGCTGAGTATACATTCTCATCAGAATTCTCCCTCAGTCCAAGTAAATAATCAAAACAACTTTATCCTTGTGAAATCAATTCAGCCTTGGTTACGTGAAAGGGCTCACAGAGCAACAACATATCCCAATTTCATTTCTGGAGTTGGGTCAGCATTTCTCAGATAATTAACTCTCACATTGATCGGGAGTACTTTACAGTGTTTAGACAGATGTTACTGGTATTCCTTTTTTTACAAGTATAGCCTTAACGGATAGAAACTTCAGTTTACTTGTTACAGATAGGGACTCATCCCTGGAGTTCTGGCTCAGAGAGGTACAATTGTAGTCTAGGGGCATGTACTGATCATACATATTTTGACGTTCGACCGGCCGGTTTATCTTGAAAATTTTTTGACTCAAACCATAGCTCTGATACCACTAAATGTACTGAAAATTTCTTTGAAAAACATTTAACTCTAAAAGCCAATTGATTCGGTTAGTTTAATTTACAAAAAGGATGTCCCTTCACTTCAAAAAATTAACAGAAATTGTAATCCAATCAAGTTGGACACGATTCCATTAGCTTTTAATATAAAACAACATTGCCTTTGATTTTGCTAAAAAATATGAAAGAAATGCTTGATTCATGGATGCAACAACAATAATTGACATGGACATGAGAAATGGAATGCCCAATATAATGTACCAAATTAAAAAAATAAATTAACACAAAAACTATTTATATTAATCATGTTAAAATTGATAGGATGTTCCTTCACTCATACGTCTTAAGGAATTACATTCTAGGCATTTGGAAGTTTTCTATGTACCGCTCTTCTTTCGAGATATTTCCTATAAAGTCATAACCATTTTTTAAACAATTTAGTTAAAAAAACAGTTATGACTATATTTGAAAAATTATTGATTTTGAATTAAATTGAACAGCAGCCGCCATCGATCTTTAGGTTAGGTAGGCCGAATACCTATAAATTTCTTTCAAAATAACTTTAAGAAAAATCGTTTTATAGACAAAAATCGGTCTGCATTATCAAAGATTCAATTTAACAGGTCAGGGAGTCAATTACGCGTAAGAAGGATTAACATCCCGCATCGCCCAAAATTGATACTTAGTCGCTTACATATTATCGTAAATGGCAGAAATCATGAATTCACATCGATAACTAAAGTATGATCAATTTATTAAAGTTTAATTAATTTGCACCGAATTATTATTAGGAAAAATTATTTAACTTGAAAAGAAATCTCGAGATTAGCAATCCTCCATCGGAAAAATTGTCTCGTCTATTTCTTATTTGTAAAAGAATATTCCCTCCTCATATATATAAACACAATTCGAATATAAATTATATATCGACATTTTGCATAAAATAAAATAAATTGCTATTTAGAGAAACATGCATTGCATTGTTCAACTTAAAATAAAAATGAATTAATTAGCAAAATAAAATTGATTTATTTCAAGTTCACATTTTTGTTTGAATGTCTTATCGGATCGCACTACTTCGATCAAGCGATGCTTTCCACGCCCATCCTACAAATTGGTGTTTTTGAAAATATTCGAATTTGTTACTAAAATATTTAATCGAATATGGGAGATACATAAAATACTGACACAAGATCAATTAATATGAATATAATATATAAGGATAATCGATATACAAACATACAAGAATTATGGAATACCAAGAAACTATATTTACATGTAACATAATAATAAACATATATAAAAAATTGAATAAAAAATATTGTTTAAATGGTTCAGAATAATAAAAAAATAATAAAAAAATAAAGCAACATAATAAGATGATTAAACTATATAAAAGGACAAAGTAATAAATCATAAATATGCAATACCCATGCAATGTCACTGGTGAAACAAAAACCATGATCAAGATGAACTCACATTTAAATCTAGGATCTATAATATAAACTAAATATTTATTCTCTAAAATAAAGCTTAAGGACTAAATCATAAGTCTAACAAATTCAGGAACCTAGTCACAAACATTAATAAATTCACTAATACCCAGCCAAGGACCTAAGTGAATTGAATCAATAATCAATAGGCGAGAAAATAAATTAAACCAAATATATATTACAGAGCATGTGAGGACTGAAATGAAAATATCGTAAGTTTCGGGCTTGATGTAAAATATCGTCATAAATATCAACATATAGGTTAGGACGAAAATGTAACAAGGAATAAACCTGAGGCTCGAATCCAAAGAGTTTGAAATTTCATTAATGACCACGAACAAAACATTACAAATAGATAGAGACCTAAACTGCTATTAGACCTTTTTCTCAAAACATGCAACCCCTCCCCTCCTACACGGCGTCGTTTCTTTGTGAGGTTATATACCACATTAAGGGTTTTGGAACCCTCATCCCTCATTCCATACCCTCAGTCATTTCCTAAAAAGGGGAGAGAATTCTATCAAACCCTCCCCAGCCGCTGCCATGGCAACCCACTCCGACCACCGTGAGTTGGCATCAATCGGGGGACAAATTGGTCCCAAACGAAACCTTTACTCACTCTCAAACCGAAAAGCAAGCCTAAATCCCCTAAAACACAACCCTTCGTCCTAGATCTAAAACATTATCGGTGGTTACCTTAAAATAACAAAGGCTTTGGGCTCAACGGGGTCATGATTTCCCCGGATTTCCTTAGCATTTCCTTTTGTACAAATAGGTTTTTTTATTTGTTTTCTCTTCTCTTACTGATTTTCTTGGTGATTAGCTGGATGTGGTGTATTGTCTGTCACTTTTCGTCGAAATGGGGGTGTCACTGGTAGTCGGCGGCAGAAGAAGGAGCTAGGCATGGCTCGGCTTGAGCGGCAGCCGTAGTGAGTAACTAGGGTAAACCCTAATTTGAGGACACATTCGGGCAGTTGAATGCCTTCAGATCCAAGGGCTATTGTTGAAGATGGCGCTGGAAACCATCAGAAACCCTAATGGGTTTTGGGTTTTAATGTAATTGGGTCGGGTCTCCAGTTGGACTTAGTGTTGGGCTTGAGCCGGGTTTGTTAATGGGCTTCGGGTAAGCTAATGGGTGTTGGGTCACTTGTTAATTTTGTAATATAGGACTGCAAAAATGTAATAATAGTAATAGTAATAAAAGTAATAAAAATAGTAATAATATTAATAATTTAAAATGAAAATTAATAATAAACAATTAAAACCCAGATAAAAATGCGTGTCTACAATAAATATAATTTAATTTTTATTAAAATAATTTTGTTACTACAAAGGTATAGGAATGAAAAGGTTACCCTTTAGTTCGAGCAATCTTTAGAATAATACTCAACGTATCCCATAGGTGCATAAGGCTTACTTCCAAATATTTCTTATGGGAGTTTTACTGATTTTTCATATTCACTTCCCAAAATTGTTTAATAAGAATTTTACTGCCCAAATTTTTTGACCTTTCATCGCTGAAAATTTATATCTTTTAAAATACATACCAAAATTAATCTCCGTTTATTTTAAACTGACTCCCATTCACAATTATGTATATACCACTTCCTAATTGTTTTTATGATGTTTAATTCGAATTTCCAAGATCATACGTCCAAACAATTATTCTGGGCAAATTTTACAACCAAATGTTTGATTTTATTTTAATCACTCCAACATGTTTTTTCACTCAGAAGTAAAATATGTATGAATTGCGGTCAATGTGCATCGAACACATGACCTTCAGATCTTCAATCTGACGCTCTCCCGACTGAGTTATCCCTGCACCATGATTTTTATGTGAAATCATTCGTCATCGATTTTGATTTCGTTTATATTTTTATCGTTCATACTATTTTGCGTTTAGATAACTTGCTCGTTTCTACTTTAGCTGGTTATTGCTACAAGCAGAAATCTGGCATTTTTCTTCTCTTTCTGCAGGTTATAAGGGAATAAATAAATTAAAAACAAAATGTAAGTTTCAACAGCAATTTGTTCTTATCAACCGCATGCATGCATGCCTTTGTTGTCTTTCTTTTTTGTTATCGAACTCATATGATTTATACTGAATTCTTAAAGTCATTGTTCTTGTTGTTTTTCGAAACAGTATGCTATCCCACTCTAAAATTTATAACTCCCCTCAAAATCAAGCAACATTTAATTTAAACAAAACTATACCTGTGTACAATTATAGGTTTAGAAATTAAGCTCACTTCTAATATTTCCTGTGGAAGTTTTAGTGAATTTTATAATCACTTCTAAAACTGTAAACAAACATCAGTTCTATCTAGTAAGTATATGAAAATACTGTCGGAATGCTCCTGAAGCTTGGCAACAGCTCTCGACATATTTTGGAAAAATCCATATTTTATTATAAAAATAATTTTGGAATACACATCGTCTGTTGGGTTAAGTAAATTGAGTACTTAAAAATATCTTTTAAATAAACTTTAGAAATATCACTTAAAAGACAAAAGTTGGTATGTATTTTACCAAAGTTTCATTTTAAGGGTTCATGAGTCGACTATACATGGGAAGGGTAAGAGCTCCCAAAGCACCCAAAATTGGAAGGGTAAGAACTCCCAAAGCACCCAAAATTGGTACCTCTCAATTATATGTTGTCTAAAAAATGGATTTTTACAAACTCGAATTCTAAATCTAAATTGTGACCCATTCATTTCTATGAATGAATTTTGAAAATAGTAATTTTCTATCTAAAACGTTTAACTCTAGAAGTCAATTGATTCACTTAGTTTCATTTAAAAAACGATGCCCATTTACTTCAAAAATTAACGAAAACTATAATCCAATCAAGTTGGACACAATTCCATTAACTTTTAATATAAAACACCATAGTCTTTGATTATTTTTTAAAAAAGGAATGTTTGATTAATGGATGCAACAATAATAAATGACAAGTACATGATAAATGAAATGCGTAATATAATGTACCAAATTAAACAAATAAATTAACACAAAAAATATTTATCTTAATCATGTTAAAATTGACAGGGATGTTCCTTCACTCAAACGTCATAAGGAATCTTACTCTAGGTATCTAGAGTGTAAACAAAAAAAATTTGACTTTTTTTATCAAAGTCAACAGTCAACAGTCAACAATGACAAAAGTCAACGGGTCGGGTCTGGTTGACTTGGTTCGGACCGGTTGGTCGGTTCGGGTCGGTCCAAACTGACTGGACCGATTCTAGAAAAAAATAGATCTAGGGGACGAGCCCAACGAGCGTACAATGGCACGTGGCTGCGCGTAACGGCGATGACGGGCTCAGGGAGATCAGTTAATTACTCCAAGAGCAACTAAACACCAATTACAACCAAAAGTTTAACCAAAAACAACCATCAACTATACCAAATAATCAAAAATAGAACAAGACTTACCCAACAATGATCGATAGAGGAAACAACAATGATACGACAACCTACGAATGGGTTTGAGGCACACAAAGGAGTGGAGTCCAGTGGTACAGGTGGTGAGGTGAACGAAGCTCAGGATCGACGCGAAATCGTAAAACAGCGATGGTTGTTTGGAGTTTTTTATGAAGCTTTACGTGGTTCTCCACGACGAACAACGGGCTTAAACAGAGCAAGGCTGGGAAGATTTTGGTCGCGGGCAGATGGCAGTCATGTTGGTGGTGACAACGCAACCTATGGTCTCCTGTGGCAGCCGAAATTGTACAGAGAAACAATGGTGGGTTTTAGGTTTTTCGATGAAACTTTAGAAGGCTATACACAAAGATCGACGGTGGTTAAAAAACTTTAGAGGGGTTTCGACTGGGGAAGGATATGGGGTTGATGACGTATACCTCTGTTGGTTGGAGATAGAGTGAATAATGACAAGACATGGGGTTCGTTTAGGACGGGTTTAGGTTTTCTAAGAACTTTTTGAAGTTTGATTCCCATTTTGGGAGGTTAAAAATCCCAACCATAAAAGTCAAAAGATATTTTTACCCAATCATGTTTACTACAATAACTTAGCCTTGATGGTAGGGGTTGAGAGGAAGGTTAAAGGGGGTTTGGGTTCAAAACCCATTAACCAATCCAATGATTTTATTTTCTTTTATCAGTAGAGGGAAAAGGGTAAAATCAGGGTTCAAGTCCTAGAACTTTCTTGAAAACTTAAATAATAACCTATTATTTCAAAATTTTAAAATTTAGTCCTCAAATTAACTTACTTTAATCCATTATTTAACCTCAATATTTTTGGGGTGTGGAATAGAGGGTTTTCATGAACCGCTCTTCATTCGAGACATTTCCTATAAAATAAATATAATTTAATTTTTATTAAAATAATTTTGTTACTACAAAGATACGAGAATGAAAAGGATATCCTTCGGTTCGAGCAATCCTTAGAATAACACTCAAGGTATTTTGTAGGTATTCCATAAGTGTATAAATGAAGCTCACTTCCTTATATTTCTCCCTCTAAAATTTATAACTCCCAACATATAGCTCAAAATCAAGCAACGTTTAATTTAAACAAAACTATACTTTTGTACTATTATAGGTGTATAAATTAAGCTCACTTCCTTATATTTCTTGTGGAAGTTTTAGTATTTTTTTCTAGTCACTTAAAAACATCAGTACTATCTCGTAAGTATATGAAGATACTGTCGAAATGCTCCTGAAGCTTGGGAACAGCTCTCGACTTATTTTGGAAAAATCTAGATTTTAGTTTCAAAATACTTTTGGAATTGCCATCATTCGTTGGGTTAGGTAGGTCGAGCACCTACGAATGGGTTTTAGGCACACAGAGGAGGGGAGTCTGGTGGTACAGGTGGTGAGGTGAACGGAGCTCGGGATCGACGTGAAATCGTAAAAACAACGATGGTGCTTTGGAGTTTTTCGATAAATCTTTATGTGGTTCTCCACAACGAACAACGGGCTTAAACGGAGCAAGATTGGGAAGATTTTTGTCGTGGGTAGACGACAGTCACGTTGGTGATGACAACGCGACCTATGGTCGCCTGTGGCAACCGGAATTGCACAGAGAAACAATGGTGGGTTTTAGGTTTTTTTATTAAACTTTAAAAGGCTTTCGACAAAGATCGACGGTGATTAAAAAACTTTAGAGGGATTTTGATTGGGGGATGATGGGGAACGACATGGGGTTGAAGGCGCCTCTGCTCGTTAGAGATAGAGTGAATAATGACAAGACATGGGGTTCGTTTAGGACGATTTTAGGTTTTCTAAGAACTTTTTAGAGTTTGATTCCCATTTTTGGAGGTTAAAAATCCCAACCATAAAACTCAAAAGATATTTTTACCCAATCATTTTTCCTGCGATAACTTTTCCTCGATGGTAGGGGTTGAGGGGAAGCTTGAAGGGGGAATGGGTTCAAAACCCCTTAACCAACCCATTGATTATATTTTCTTTTATCAGAAGAGTGAAAAGGGTAAAATCAGGGATCAAGTCTTAGAACTTTCTTGAAAACTTAAAAAATAACCTATTATTTCAAAATTTTATAATTTAGTCCTAAAATTAACTTACTTTAATCCATTATTTAACCTCAATATTTTTGGGGTGTGGCATAGAGGGTTTTCATGAACCGCTCTTCATTCGAGACATTTCCTATAAAATAATATAATTTAATTTTTATTAAAATAATTTTGTTACTACAAAGGTACGGGAATGAAAAGGATTTCCTTTGGTTCGAGTAATCCTTAGAATAACACTCAAGGTATTTTGTAGGTATTCCATAAGTGTATAAATGAAGCTCACTTCCTTATATTTCTCCATCTAAAATTTATAACTCCCAACATATAGCTCAAAATCAAGCAACGTTTAATTTAAACAAAACTATACTTTTGTACTATTATAGGTGTATAAATTAAGCTCACTTCCTTATATTTCTTGTGGAAGTTTTAGTATTTTTTCTATAGTCACTTAAAAAACTGTAAACAAATATCAGTACTATCTCGTAAGTATATGAAAATAATGTCGAAATGGTCCTGAAGCTTTGGAACAGCTCTCGACTTTTTTTGGAAAAATCCAGATTTTAGTTTCAAAATACTTTTGGAATTGTCATCATTCATTGGGTTAGGTAGGCCGAGCACCTAAAATGTCTTCTTAAATAAATTATAGAATGATCACTTGAAAAACAAATGTTGTTATGCATTCTACCAAAGATTCATAACGAACGAAAAGAGTAAGAACCACCAAAGTGCCCAAAATTTGTACCTCTAAATTATATGTTGTCTAAGTAATGTACTCTTACAAACTCAAATTCTAAATTTAAATTATGATCATGCCATTTCTATGAATGTATTTTGAAAAGAGTGAATTTCTTTGTAAAACATTTAACTCTAAAAGCCAATTGATTTAGTTAGTTTAATTTACAAAAAAGGATGTCCCTTCACTTCAAAAATTAACAGAAACTGTTGGACACGATTCCATTAGCTTTTAATATAAAACAACATTGCCTTTGATTTTGCCAAAAAATAGGAAAGAAATGCTTGATTAATGGATGCAACAACAATAATGACATGGACATGAGAAATGAAATGCCCAATATAATGTACCAAATTAAAAAAATAAATTAACACAAAAACTATTTATATTAATCATGTTAAAATTGATGGGATGTTCCTTCACTCGTACGTCTTAAGGAATTACATTCTAGGCATTTGGAAGTTTTCTATGTATCGTTCTTCATTCGAGACATTTCCTATAAAGTCATAGCCATTTTTTAAACAATTAAGTTTAAAAAACAGTTATGACTATATTTGAAAAATAATTGATTTTGAATTAAATTGAACAGCAACCGCCATCGACCTTTAGGTTAGGTAGGCCGAATACCTAAAAACGTCTTTCAAAATAACTTTAAGAAAAATCGTTTTATAGACAAAAATCAGTCTGCTTTATCAAAGATTCAATTTAATATGTAAGGGAGTTGATTACGCGTGAGAAGGATTAACATCCCACAGCGCCCAAAATTGGTACTTAGTCGCTTACATATTATCGTAAATGGCAGAAATCATGAATTCACATCGATAACTAAAGTATGATCAATTTATTAAAGTTTAATTAATATGCTCTGAATTATTATTAGGAAAAATCATTTAACTTGACAAGAAATCTCGAGATTAGCAATCCTCCATCGAAAAAGTTGTCTCGCCTATTTCTTATTTGTAAAAGAATATTCCCTCCTCATATATATAAACACAATTCGAATATAAATTGTATATCTACATTTTGCATAAAATAAAATAAATTGCTATTTAGAGAAACATGCATTTCATTGTTCAACTTAAAATAAAAATAAATTAATTAGCAAAATAAAATTGATATATTTCATGTTCACATTTTTGTTTGAATGTCTTATCGGATCGCACTACTTCGATCAAGGGATGCTTTCCACGCCCATCCTACAAATTAGTGTTCTTGAAAATATTCGATTTTGTTACTAAAATATTTAATCGAATATGAGAGATACATAAAATGTTGACACAAGATCAATTAATATGAATATAATATATAAGGATAATCGATATACAAACATACAAGAATTATGGAATACCAAGCAAATATATTTGCATGTAACATAATAATAAACATATATAAAAAAAATGAATAAACAAAATATTGATTAAATGGTCCAGAATAATAATAAAAAATAATAAAAATAAAGCAACATAATAAGATGATTAAATTATATAAAATGACAAAGTAATAAATCATAAATATGCAATACCCATGCAATGTCACTGATGAAACAAAAACCATGATCAAGATGAACTCACATTTAAATCTAGGATCTATAATATAAACTAAATATTTATTCTCTAAAATAAAGCTTAAGGACTAAATCATAAGTCTAACAAATTCAGGAACCTAGTCACAAACATTAATAAATAACTAATACCCAGCCAAGGACCTAAGTGAATTGAATCAATAATCAATAGGCGAGAAAATACATAAAACCAAATATATATTACAGAGTATGTGAGGACTGAAATAAAAATATCGTAAGTTTT
This sequence comes from Hibiscus syriacus, assembly GCF_006381635.1. Classification (NCBI taxonomy): domain Eukaryota; kingdom Viridiplantae; phylum Streptophyta; class Magnoliopsida; order Malvales; family Malvaceae; genus Hibiscus; species Hibiscus syriacus. The sequence continues at coordinate 1,354,882 of NW_024063485.1, read as the reverse complement.
GAGCTTGATGTAAAATATCGTCATAAATATCAACATATAGGTTAGGACGAAAATGTAACAAGGAATAAACTTGAGGCTCGAATCCAAAGAGTTTGAAATTTCATTAATGACCACGAACTAAACATTACAAATACATAGAGACCTAAACTGCTATTAGGCCTTTTTCTCAAAACACGCAGCCCTCCCCTCCTACACGGCGTCGTTTCTTTGTGTGGTTATATACCACATTAAGGGTTTTGGAACCCTAATCCCTCATTCCATACCCTTAGTCATTTCCTAAAGAAACAAAAGGGGAGTTAGTTCTTTCAAACTCTCCCCAGCCGTTGCCATGGCAACCCACTCCGGCCACCGTGATTTGGCGTCAATCGGGCGACAAACTGGTCCCAAACGACACCTCTACTCACTCTCAAACCGAAAAGTTAGTCTAAATCCCCTAAAACACAACCCTTCGTCCTAGATCTAAAACTTTATCGGTGGTTACATTAAAAAAACAAAGGCTTTGGGCTCAACGGGGTCACGATTTCAGCCGAGACAAGGGAAGTCTCTTTCCTTTGTGGTTTTTCTTTTTCGAATATAACATGCAAGGAAAGTCCCTTTTTTAAAGCTTCTTTTTTTTCGAATGCTCTCTTTTTTTTCTATAATTTTCCTCTTTCTTCCCCGAAAAACTCTCTTTTTTCGTCTATTGCCTTTTTCCCTCTCCTTTAATCTCCTTGCATGGTATATTTTTGGGTGACTTTTGGATGTGAGTGATGATATCTCTAGGTAGGGACATGATTTCCCCGGATTTCCTCGAGATTTCCTTTTGTACAAATAGGTTTTTTTATTTGTTTTCTCTTCTCTTACTGATTTTCTTGGTGATTAGCTGGATGTGGTGTATTGTCTGTCACTATTCGTCGAAATGGGGGTGTCAGTAGCAGTCGGTGGCAGAAGAAGTGCTAGGCATGGCTCGGCTTTAGCGGTGGCCGTAGTGAGCAACTAGGGGAAACCCTAATTTGAGGACACATTCAGGTCGTTGAATGCCTTCAGATCCAAGGGCTGTTGTTGAAGGCGGCGCTGGAAACCATCAGAAACCCTAATGGGTTTTGGGTTTTGATGTAATTGGGTCGGGTCTCCTGTTGGACTTAGTGTTGGGCTTGAGCCGGGCTTGTTAATGGGCTTCGGGTCAGCTAATGGGTGTTGGGTCACTTGTTAATTTTGTAATATAGGACTGAAAAATTGTAATAATATTAATAGTAATAAAAGTAATAATAATAGTAATAATATTAATAATTTAAAATTAAAATTAATAATAAACAAATAAAACCCAGATAAAAACGCGTGTCTACAATAAATATAATTTAATTTTTATTAAAATAATTTTGTTACTACAATGGTATACGAATGAAAAGGTTACCCTTTAGTTCGAGCAATCTTTAGAATAATACTCAACGTATTCAATAGGTGCATAAGGCTTACTTCCAAATATTTCTTATGGGAGTTTTACTGATTTTTCATATTCACTTCTCAAAATTGTTTAATAAGAATTTTACTGCCCAAATTTTTTGACCTTTCATCGCTGAAAATTTATATCTTTTAAAATACATACCAAAATTAATCTCCGTTTATTTTAAACTGACTCCCATTCACAATTATGTATATACCTTACTAATTGTTTTTATGATGTTTAATTCGAATTTCCAAGATCATACGTCCAAACAATTATTCTGGGCAAATTTTACAACCAAATGTTTGATTTTATTTTAATCGCTCCAACATGTTTTTTCACTCAAAGAAGTAAAATATGTATGAATTCTGGTGAATGTGGATCGAACACATGACCTTTAGATCTTCAATCTGACGCTCTCCCAACTGAGCTATCCCTGCACCATGATTTTTATGTGAAATCATTCGTCTTAGATTTTGATTTTATTTATATTTTTATCGTTCATACTATTTTGCGTTTAGATAACTTGCTCGTTTCTACTTTAGCTGGTTATTGCTACAAGCAGAAATCTGGCATTTTTCTTCTCTTTCTGCAGGTTATAGGGGAAAACATAAATTAAAAACAAAATGTAAGTTTCAACAGCAATTTGTTCTTATCAACCGCATGCATGCATGCCTTTGTTGTCTTTCTTTTTTGTTACCGAACTCATATGATTTATACTGAATTCTTAAAGTCATTGTTCTTGTTGTTTTTCGAAACAGTATGCTATCTCACTCTAAAATTTATAACTCCCCTCAAAATCAAGCAACATTTAATTTAAACAAAACTATACCTGTGTACAATTATAGGTTTAGAAATTATAGGTAGATCGAGTACCTAAAAATATCTTATAAATAAACTTTAGAAATATCACTTAAAAGACAAAAGTTGGTATGCATTTTACCAAAGTTTCATTTTAAGGGTTCGGGAGTCGACTACACATAGGAAGGGTAAGAACTCCCAAAGCACCCAAAATTGGAAGGGTAAGAACTCCCAAAGCGCCCAAAATTAATACCTCTCAATTATATGTTGTCTAAGAAATGGATTTTTACAAACTCTAATTCTAAATCTAAATTGTGACCCATTCATTTCTATGAATGAATTTTGAAAATAGTAATTTTCTATCTAAAATGTTTAACTCTGGAAGTCAATTGATTCAAATAGTTTCATTTAAAAAGGGATGCCCATTTACTTCAAAAATTAACGAAAACTATAATCCAATCAAGTTGGTCACAATTCCATTAACTTTTAATATAAAACAACATAGTCTTTGATTATTTTAAAAAAAGGAATGTTTGATTAATGGATGCAACAATAATAAATGACAAGTACATGATAAATGAAATGCGCAATATAATGTACCAAATTAAACAAATAAATTAACACAAAAAATATTCATCTTAATCATGTTAAAATTGACAGCGATGTTCCTTCACTCAAACGTCTTAAAGAATCATACTCTAGGTATCTAGAGTGTAAACAAATATATTTTGACTTTTTTTATCAAAGTCAACAGTCAACAATGACAAAAGTTAACGTGTCGGGTTGGGTTGACTAAGTTCGGGTCTGGTTGACTTGGTTCGGACTGGTTGGTCGGTTCGGGTCGGTCCAAACCGACTGGACTGATTCTAGAAGAAACCAGATCTAGGGGATGAGCTCCACGAGCGTACAACGGCGTATGGCTGCGCATGGCTGCGCATGGCTGCGCATAACAGCGATGACGGGCTCAAGGAGATCAGTCGATTACTCCACAAGCAACTAAACACCAATTGCAACCAAAAGTTTAACCAGAAACAACCATCAACCATACCAAATAATCAGAAATAGAACAAGACTTACCCAACAATGATCGATAGAGGAAACAACAATGATACAACAACCTACGAATGGGTTTTATGCACACGAAGGAGGGGAGTCCGGTGGTACAGGTGGTGAGGTGAACGGAGCTCGGGATCGACGCGAAATTATAAAAACAACGATGGTGGTTTGGAGTTTTTTGATGAAGCTTTACGTGGTTCTCCACGATGAACAACGGGCTTAAACGAAGCAAGACTGGGCAGATTTTGGTTGTGGGTAGATGACAGTCACGTTGGTGGTGACAACGCGACCTATGGTCGCCTGTGGCAGCCGGAATTGCACAGAGAAACAATGGTGGGTTTTAGGTTTTTCGATGAAACTTTAGAATGCTATCCACGAAGATCGACGATGGTTAAAAAACTTTAGAGGGGTTTCGACTGGGGGACGATGGAGAACGACATGGGGTTGACGGTGCATGCCTCCACTGGTCGGAGATAGAGTGAATAATGACAAGACATGGGGTTCATTTAGGACGGGTTTAGGTTTTCTAAGAACTTTTTGGAGTTTGATTCCCATTTTTGGAGGTTAAAAATCCCAACCATAAAACTCAAAAGATATTTTTACCCAATCATGTTGCTAAAATAACTTAGCCTTGATAGTAGGGGGTGAGGGGAAGGATGAAGGGGGCATGAGTTCAAAACCCCTTAACCAACCCATTGATTTTATTTTCTTTTATCAACAGAGGGAAAAAGGTAAATTCAGGGTTCAAGTCCTAGAACTTTCTTGAAAACTTAAATAATAACCTATTATTTCAAAACTTTATAATTTAGTCCTCAAATTAACTTACTTTAATCCATTATTTAACCTCAATATTTTTGGGGTATGGCATAGAGGGTTTTCATGAACCGCTCTTCATTCGAGACATTTCCTATAAAATAAATATAATTTAATTTTTATTAAAATAATTTTGTTACTACAAAGGTACGGGAATGAAAAGGATATCCTTTGGTTCGAGCAATCCTTAGAATAACACTCAAGGTATTTTGTAGGTATTCCATAAGTGTATAAATGAAGCTCACTTCCTTATATTTCTCCCTCTAAAATTTATAACTGCCAACATATAGCTCAAAATCAAGCAACGTTTAATTTAAACAAAACTATACTTTTGTACTATTATAGGTGTATAAATTAAGCTCACTTCCTTATATTTCTTGTGGAAGTTTTAGTATTTTTTCTATAGTCACTTAAAAAAAATGTAAACAAACATCAGTACTATCTCGTAAGTATATGAAAATACTGTCGAAATGCTCCTGAAGCTTGGGAACAACTCTCGACTTATTTTGGAAAAATCCAGATTTTAGTTTCAAAATACTTTTGGAATTGCCATCATTCGTTGGGTTAGGCAGGTCGAGCACCTAAAATGTCTTCTTAAATAAATTATAGAATGATCACTTGAAAAACAAATGTTGTTATGCATTCTACCAAAGATTCATAACGCACGAAAAGAGTAAGAACCACCAAAGCGCCCAAAATTTATACCTCTAAATTATATGTTGTCTAAGTAATGTACTCTTACAAACTCAAATTCTAAATTTAAATTATGATCATGCCATTTCTATGAATGAATTTTGAAAATAGTGAATTTCTTTGTAAAACATTTAACTCTAAAAGCCAATTGATTCAGTTAGTTTAATTTACAAAAAAGGATGTCCCTTCACTTCAAAAATTAACAGAAACAACAATAATGACATTGACATGAGAAATGAAATGCCCAATATAATGTACCAAATTAAAAAAATAAATTAACACAAAAACTATTTATATTAATCATGTTAAAATTGACGGGATGTTCTTTCACTCGTACGTCTTAAGGAATTACATTCTAGGCATTTGGAAGTTTTCTATGTACCACTCTTCATTCGAGACATTTCCTATAAAGTCATAACCATTTACAGAAAATAAAATAAATTGCTATTTACAGAAACATGCATTGCATTGTTCAACTTAAAATAAAAATGAATTAATTAGCAAAATAAAATTGATTTATTTCAAGTTCACATTTTTGTTTGAATGTCGTATCGGATCGCACTATTTCGATCAAGCGATGCTTTCCACGCCCATCCTACAAATCGGTGTTCTTGAAAATATTCGAATTTGTTACTAAAATATTTAATCGAATATGAGAGTACATAAAATGCTGACACAAGATCAATTAATTTGAATATAATATATAAGGATAATCGATATACAAACATACAAGAATTATGGAATACCAAGCAAATATATTTACATGTAACATAATAATAAACATATAAAAAATGAATAAACAAAATATTGCTTAAATGGTTCAGAATAATAATAAAAATAATAAAAATAAAGCAACATGATAAGATGATTAAATTATATAAAAGGACAAAGTAATAAATCATGAATATGAAATACCCATGCAATGTCACTGGTGAAACAAAAACAATGATCAAAATGAACTCACATTCAAATCTAGGATCTATAATATAAAATAAATATTTATTCTCTAAAATAAAGCTTAAGGACTAAATCATATGTCTAACAAATTCAAGAACCTAGTCACAAACATTAATAAATTCACTAATACCCAGCCAAGGACCTAAGTGAATTGAATCAATAATCAATAGGCGAGAAAAGACATTAAACCAAATATATATTACAGAGCATGTGAGGGCTGAAATGAAAATATCGTAAGTTACTGGCTTGATGTAAAATATCGTCATAAATATCAACATATAGGTTACGACAAAAATGTAACAAAGAATAAATCTGAGGCTCGAATCCAAAGAGTTTAAAATTTCATTAATAAACACGAACAAAACATTACAAATACATAGAGACCTAAACTTCTATTAGACCTTTTTCTCAAAACACGCAGCCCTCCCCTCCTACACGACGTCGTTTCTTTGTGTGGTTATATACCACAATAAGGGTTTTGGAACCCTAATCCCTCATTCCATACCCTCAGTCATTTCCTAAAGAAACAAAAGGGGAGAAAGTTCTTTCAAACTCTCCTCAGACGCTGCCATGGCAACCCACTCTGGCCACCGTGAGTTGGCGTCAATCGGGGGACAAACTGGTCCCAAACGACACCTCTACTCACCCTCAAACTGAAAAGCAAGCCTAAATCCCCTAAAACAAAACCCTTCGTCCTAGATCTAAAACATTATCGGTGGTTACCTTAAAAAACGAAGGCTTTGGGCTCAATGGTGTCACTATTTCAGCCGAGACAAGGGAAGTCTCTTTCCTTTGTTGTTTTTCTTTTTCGAATATGTTTCTATTTTTTCAAAGATTTTTTTTTTGAATTCTCTCTTTTTTCTCTTTTTTCCTCTTTCTTCCCCGAAAAACTCTCTTTTTCCGTCTGTTGCCTTTTTTTTCTCTCCTTTAATCTCCTTCCATGTTATATTTTTGGGTGACTTTTGGATGTGAGCTATGATATCTCTAGGTAGGGACATGATTTCCCCGGATTTCCTCGGAATTTCATTTTGTACATATAGGTTTTTTTATTTGTTTTCTCTTCTCTTACTGATTTTCTTGGTGATTGGCTGGATGTGGTGTATTGTCTGTCACTATTCGTCGAAATGGGGGTGTCAGTGGCAGTCGGCGGCAGAAGAAGGAGATAGGCATGGCTAGGCTTGAACAACGGTTGTAGTGAGCAACTAGGGTAAACCCTAATTTGAGCACACATTTGGGTCGTTGAATGCCTTCAGATCCAAGGGCTGTTGTTGAAGGCAGCACTAAAAACTATCAGAAACCCTAATGGGTTTTGGGTTTTGATGTAATTGGGTCGGGTCTCCTGTTGTTATGCATTCTATCAAAGATTCATTATGCACGAAAAGTGTAAGTACCACCAAAGCACCCAATATTTGTACCTCTAAATTATATGTTGTCTAAGTAATGGACTCTTACAAACTCAAATTCTAAATTTAAATTATGATCATGCCATTTCTATGAATGAATTTTGAAAAGAGTGAATAAATGGTTCAGCATAATAATAAAAATAAATAAAGCAACATAATAAGATGATTAAATTATATAAAAGGACAAAGTAATAAATCATAAATATGCAATACCCATGCAATGTCACTGGTGAAACAAAAACCATGATCAAAATGAACTCACATTCAAATCTAGGATCTATAATATAAACAAAATATTTATTCTCTAAAATAAAGCTTAAGGACTAAATCATAAATCTAACAAATTCAGTAACCTAGTCATAAACATTAATAAATTCACTAATACCCAGCCAAGGACCTAAGTGAACGGAATCAATAATCAATATGCGAGAAAATACATTAAACCAAATATATATTACAGAGCATGTGAGGACTGAAATGAAAGTATCGTAAGTTTCAGGCTTGATGTAAAATATCATCATAAATATCAACATATAGGTTAGGACAAAAATGTAACAAGGAATAAACTTAAGGATCGAATCCAAAGAGTTTGAAATTTCATTAATGACCACGAACAAAATATTACAAATAAATAGGGACCTAAACTGCTATTAGACCTTTTTCTAAAAACACGCATCCCCTCCCCTCCTACACGACGTCATTTCTTTGTGTGGTTATATACCACATTAAGAGTTTTGGAACTCTAATCCCTCATTCCATACCCTTAGTCATTTCCTAAAGAAACAAAAGGGGAGAGAGTTCTTTCAAACTCTCCCCAGTCGCTGCCATGGCAACCCACTCCGGCTACCGTGGGTTGGTGTCAATCGGGGGACAAACTGGTCCCAAACGACACCTCTACTCACCCTTAAACCAAAAAGCAAGCCTAAATCCCCTAACACCCAACCCTTCGTCCTAGATCTAAAACATTATCGGTAGTTACCTTAAAAAATAAAGGCTTTGGGCTCAACGGGGTCACGATTTCAGCCGAGACAAGGGAAATCTATTTCCTTTGTTGTTTTCCTTTTTCGAATATGTTTCTATTTTTCAAAGCTTCTTTTTTCGAATGCTCTCTTTTTTCTCTGCTTTTCCTCTTTCTTCCCCAAAAAACTTTCTATTTCCATCTGTTGCATTTTTCTCTCTCCTTTAATCTCCTTGCATGTTATATTTTTGGGTGACTTTTGGATGTGAGCGATGATATCTCTAGGTACAAATAGGTTTTTTTTTGTTTTCTCTTCTCTTACTGATTTTCTTGGTGATTGGCTGGATGTGGTGTATTGTCTATCACTATTTGTCGAAAAAGGGGTGTCAGAGGCAGTCGACGGCAGAAGAAGAAGCTAGGCATGGCTCGGCTTGAGCGACGACCGTAGGGAGCAACTAGGGTAAACCTTAATTTGAGGACACATTCGTGCTATTGAATGTCTTCAGATCCAACGGCTCTTGTTGAAGGTGACGTATTGTTGGGGTTGAACCGGTCTTGTTAATGGGCTTCGGGTCAGCTAATGGTTGTTGGGTCACTTGTTAATTTTGTAATATAGGACTGCAAAATTGTAATAATATTAATAGTAATAAAAGTAATAATAATAATAGTATTAATATTAATAATTAATAATTATAAATTAATAATAAACAATTAAAACCCAGATAAAATCGCGTGTCTACAATAAATATAATTTAATTTTTATTAAAATAATTTTGTTACTACAAAGGTATAGGAATGAAAAGGTTACCCTTTAGTTCGAGCAATCTTTAGAATAATACTCAACGTATCCCATAGGTGCATAAGGCTTACTTCCAAATATTTCTTATGGGAGTTTTACTGATATTTCATATTCACTTCACAAAATTGTTTAATAAGAATTTTTCTGCCCAAATTTTTTGACCTTTCATCGCTGAAAATTTATATCTTTTAAAATACATACCAAAATTAATCTCCGTTTATTTTAAACTGACTCCCATTCACAATTATGTATATACCACTTCCTAATTGTTTTTATGATGTTTAATTCGAATTTCCAAGATCATACGTCCAAACAATTATTCTAGGTAAATTTTACAACCAAATGTTTGATTTTATTTTAATCACTCCAACATGTTTTTCACTCAAAGAAGTAAAATATGTATGAAATGCGGTGAATGTGGATCGAACACATGACCTTCATATCTTCAGTCTGACGCTCTCCCAACTGAGCTATCCCCGCACAATGATTTTTATGTGAAATCATTCGTCTTTGATTTTGATTTCGTTTACATTTTTATCGTTCATACTATTTTGTGTTTAGATAACTTGCTCGTTTCTACTTTAGCTGGTTATTGCTAAACTATAGCAAAACTGTTCTATAGCAGCGTTTTTAGCGGCGTTTGTAGATTAAACGCCATAAAAGTTAAACATATAGCAGCGTTTACAATCCAAACGCCACAAATTGATACTTTAGCAGCATTTTTTGTACAAACGCTGCAATAGAGTAGACATATAGTGACGTTTTAACCAAAAATGCCAAAATAGGGTGTTTTATAGTGGCGTTTTTCCAATAAACGCAATAATGAAGAATACCTTTGCGTCGTTTTTAGACAAACGCCACAGAAGGGTTAATCAATAGCGGCGTTTATTGTAAAAACGCCGCAATATAGAAAAAAAATTCGGCGTTTTAGCCCAATTGCCGCAATATAGTGATAATTTAGAGTCGTTTATACAACAAACACCGTAATAGAGTGGTAAATTAGCGGTGTTTATAACTCAAACGCCGCAAGGGGATAATACTTTTGCGTCGTGTTTAGATAAACGCCACAGAAGGGTTAATCAATAGCGGCGTTTATTGTAAAAACGCCGCAATACAGAATAAATTTGGCGGCATTTTAGCCCAAACGCTGCAATATAGTGGTAATTTAGTGGTGTTTATACCACTAACACCGCAATAGAGTGATAATTTAGCGGCATTTATTTCTCAAACGCCGCAAGGGGATAATACTTTTGCGTCATGTTTAGACAAACGCCACAGAAGGGTTAATCAATAGCGGCATTTATTGTAAAAACGCCGTAATAGAGAATAAATTTTATGGCGTTTAACCCAAACACCGTAATATAGTGGTAATTTAGCAGCGTTTGTACCACAAACGCTACAATAAATAATACTTTAGTGTCATTTTTAGACAAACGCCACAATAGTGTTAATCAATAATGGCGTTTTTTTGTATAAACGCCGCAAAAAATATGTGATATAGTGGCGTTTTTTAAAAACTCTGCAAAATGTTAAATATATGGTCCTCCCTTTTCTCTTACATGAACCCTAAAATCATTTCAACTCTTCTTCCCTCAAAGCTTGTTATCTGGTACAACAACATGCTAAGCACGATTCCAAGCGACGTCGTGGTTTGTATGTCCTAGCGACCAAATCGGCCCTTTGACTGATGAACTATAACACAATTGCACAGTTTGATCCCTCTTATCACTAATGATATTTTTCATTTTTGTTTTTGTTGGTATTCTGAATATGGGAAAACCCAGAAAGCTAACGTATTAGAGAAAAAAATGAGTATGTGTTGGCTTGAGTAATAGAAATTATCGTAGGAATGTCTACGTGGTGTATTTGCTCTAATGATGGATCAAATTATCGTTAGAAGGCTATCAGTACGGTCTCGCCGTTGAAACTCGATGATGACTTGAAAGGAACTCCTATTGCTCCATACCCTTCCATGGTCGATCTCCTACTTGAAGGTAATAAACTATGAATCTTTAAGCCGCTATATTTTGTTTTTCTATTGTCACTCAAATTTCATAGATCATACGCATGTAGGATTTTCTAATCTTATTGAGAACGATGATAGAGGAGTGGATAAATACTCGATGTTTAGAACCGAATTTGGTCACTCTGTGGCGTTGAAAAAATCTTCAATTGCAAAAGCAGTATCTATCCTCAATGAAGACGATGTTGCCTCTACTGTTACTCCAAGTAAACATTTATATCATCTATTTAAATTTATTTTAATGTTTTCTTCAATTCCTAAGCCACCTCCAATCACGTTTTTTGTAGGTGAAAGGTCGTTATCTGTTTCAAGTGAAGAACTGAAGAACTAAAGCACGCAAGGAGTCTTCTTAGTGAACCGGAGGTAGGTGATTTATTTGGTGAAATGGATGAAGAATTTCTCCATATAGAGTTTACACGGAGGAAAAACTTAACGATACGTCATCAAACAAGGAAAACAGCTTTCCAACGTCCTTTCCCCACGAATGAGCACAACTAAATTCTACTGAACAATATAGTGAAGACTGTTTATGCATAACTTTAATGTTTGTAAATTGTAATATATTTTGTTAAGAATTTTTATGCATAACTTATGTCTTAATTAAAATGTATGGATGTTGTTAATATGTAAAATCAACTAATGTTTCTCCATATACTGTTTATACATATATCAGTCAATTTAGTTGATGTATAGCAGAAATGAAATATGTAAAATCAACTAATATTATCTAAATAAAAGGTAATTAGCGGCTTTTGTATCCAGAAATGCCACTATAGATATGATATTTTATGGCGTTTGTATCCAAAAATACCGCTAAAGAGTAATAATTTAGTGGCATTTTTTAATCAAACGTCGCAAAATACTCTTAATTTAGTGGCGTTTGTTACCAAACGTCGCAAAAAAGTTGTACTTTAATGGCGTTTTTGACATAAACGCCGCAATAGAGTTGTATATTGTCATTTATAAGGGTGTTTTTTAAGCAAACACCGTAAAATACTCTTAATTTAGTGGCGTTTGGTAACAAATGCCGCTAAAAAGTTGTACTTTAGTGGCATTTTTGACATAAACGCCGCAATAGAGTTGTAATTTAGTGGCATTTTTGTAATAAACGCTGTAATAGTATGTCCCTTAGTGGTATTTTCGTAATAAATACCGTAATAGAATAGTTCCTTTGCGGCGTTTTTAATATAAATGCCGCAATTGTCCTTTAATTTATCAGATATCACCAATTCTGCAGCCCAAATCCCTTATTTGTTTTATCCTCAAATCTTCTTTCTCGAATTAGCAGTGCATACTTGAGAACAAACAGTTAGTATATACAATAGCTTCTCTTCATTTTAATTCTCCAGATCTGTTCATATTAATTTATAATTTTGTGAACAAACAATTAGTTAGTGTATCACTTGTTTATTTTTCTTTCTAGATTTCTTTTTCCTATTTGTCCAACTTTAGGCCTTTTGTTGGTGAATGTCTCGTTCTTTGGAAGTGGGTGTTGGGTCAGGGCAACTGAATTAGAGGCATTTGTTTGCGGTTGGAAAAGACCAATCATTGCAGTTCATTCTTTCTCAAATACAGATAGGGATCTAGTGGTTAAACCTCCAACAACAGTTTTCAACGAGGGAATCCAGATTTGAAAAAGCTCATTGGTGACTCAATTTTTTGGAGGCCTTCAGATCTTAGTTTGTTCAAAGGTTAATAAACTCTGTTTTGAGTAAATTTGGTGAAATTGGGGTTAATACAGCGATAGATGATCTATTTTTGTTTTAATTCATGTATTTAGAGGCTAGGGACTATGTCTTGTCTAGTGGTCCTGAAATCTTCAGAATAAGATGATTATTTTTAGGAAATAGGAACCTAATATGAATTATTTGAGTTTTAGTCTGAATAAATTACTTGTGTGGATGCACTTAAGTAGGGCAAAAACCAGCGTTTGCAAAGGTTTATGTTGAGGTGTCTGCCACTTTGAAGGTGACTTAATTTATCAATGTTCAACTCAAGGATGGTTCCTTGGCATCAGCTATTGTCACATTTCAATGGTTCCCTCCTTGATGCTCATATTATTGTGTTTTTAGGAATGGGGAGAAATTTTGTGAGCATGTTAAGGCTTCATAGATAGTTTGAGTCCACAAGAAATTAGGTGTTGGTTTGCCTAAGTTAGCAGTTGATGTTGCTCTTGAGTAGTGGTACGAGGTAAATGGCCTGCCTATGATGCCTGAGATTAGGGCTACGTCTTTCCTTGGAGCGTTTGTTGCTTGTTCCCTCAATAATGGATATGGGATTAAGGGGAAATGGGTAAAAGTGGTTGTTACTTCGATTCTTGTGAGTGGCAACTCTACTTTAACTAATCGATTTGATATGCTAGCCTTTACAAGTAATGAGGAGCCCTGTAAGGTTTGAGAAATTGCTAAGGAGATGGTTACATAATTTATTTATTTTTGGAATATTATGGGGTTTAATTACCCTCATAAGAAGTTTAGTGTTATGGATAGAAATAGGTTGTTGAATGTGAATTTTATTTGTTCGTTAGAGACTAGGGTTAAGGAAGCTAATAAATCGATTGTGTGGAATAAATTTTTTAGTTGATAAAAGGGTTTTCCTAATTATAGCTTTGCTGCTAATGGTAGAATATGGATGCTCTGTAAGGATTCATTTTTCATTAATGAAATTATATCACTAATCAAAGTATTACTTGCTTGATCCAAGTGAGAGGTGTTAATTTCTACATTTTTAGTATTATGGTAACAATGTAGGGTGTGAAAGGGTTAGGCTTTGACCTTATTTGATTAAATTTAAAGATGGATTAGAGGAGATGCCTTGGTCTGACTTTAGTTCCTGATATGTATTATTTTAATGCTTTTTTTGTTCTCTTAGTCTATTGGATCATGTATAGGGTTGGTCTAATCATCAATAAGGGTCATCCCTTACTAGGAAGCTTGATAGGGTTCTAGTTTCTTTTCCTGGTTGGATTTGTTTCCTCATGCTCGAGTGGAGTTAATTGCTCCTAATCTTTCTAATCATTGTCCCGATTTAGTTTGTGTTGAGAGGAAGCTTGAGTCTCCTCCCAAGCCCTTTAATATTTGCAATTCTTCGACCAAGGATCCGAAGTTTTTAAATATTGTTAAGGATAGTTGGAGAGCTCCTTTGAGGGATTTTGATCCTATGAATTTTCTTTTCCATAAGTTGAAATATTTGAAGCATGTTCTTAAGGATTCAAATGTTCGTAGATATGGTAATTTGCCTAGGCAAGTGAGGTAGAAAAAGGTTCCTTTGAAATGACTGCAAATGGAAGTTTTTGCATGTATGAACTTTGAATTTCGTTAAATTTATTGATTTATGTTTATATTATGTTATATATAGTATCCCTATATTTTACATATATTTTAAAAAGAAATAAGTAAAAAATTCTAGTGAGCTTAACGAGCAATTAGTTTTTTAGTGAACACGAATTGTGCAAAATTTAACAAACTTAACGAACAATAAGTCAAACAATTTTTTAATCGAGTCAAACACTACTTAACTCATGATTGAGTCAGTCGATAAGCATCCTTAGATGTAATAATGGTCAGCCCCTCTATAATATATTCATTAACTAAATGTTGTTTTTGGTCAAACTAAATGTAATTTGATTAATTTAAATTTCGATCATTTTAGTTTTGACTTAAAATTAAATCTCAATTATTTTATATTCATATCATTCAAAATTTAGATTGTATTAACCATTCTATTATCTGCTGAAAAATATATCTAACTCATAGTTATACTTGTGTGCTTTGACATTAATTTCCATGATCAAGTAATCTGATAAAATGATAATATTGATAATGTTAAACGATAAGGGTTTTTTATATGCTTTGTTAAGATCATATATATTGTGGAAGGGGACAGGGTGGCTTTTCAGTTTTGCCTTGAATTTCTCTTTTATTTTTTTTATAGCCAAATTGTGTTTGAAAAATCTCTTAATCATGTTGCTTTCAATGCTTCCCATGTTATAGCATTCAAATTGTTAAAACCTACATCATAAGTCATAACTGTTATAGCATTGTCATTTAGTTTGATTCTCTCTCTCTCTTGATCATCCAACACTTGTAGTCATAATATACTCGAGCTTGACACTTGTAGTCTAACAATGTGCAGTGTTCTAAAGTGGTCTCACTCGCTGGTTTGGGACTTCAGACATAATCAGGTTCATCATATACTACCTATTTTCTAATCCTCATAGAAGGGTATATCTGAAGTTGCTCTTTCTCTCTTTTTGATATGTATCATTACATTAGAATTTTATTGTATGTCTTTTGAGGTTAAAAGTTACTGGGGTATTGGAATATAGTGTATAATATTGGCATGTGAACAGTAGATTATTTGATTGAGTAGTTTAGATTAACTACAACTCTTATCCTATTTGATTAAGTAGTTTAGATTAGCTATAACTTCATTCTTTTATTTTCCCTTATAAAACTTTTGGGCCTTGATGATCGAGTATGAAATGTTATGAGCAAAGGAGTATTGTTATCATCTTATAAGAAATTGTTTAGCAATTTAAAAGTTCTATAATTTAGGAGTGATTAGTTCTATACTATGCAAAAATTATTATGGATTATATCTGATAGTTTAATGCTTCTGTTTAGGTTATAAATTTATCTATAATATTTGCAATTAACATTTGAAATTGAAACTCCAGAACTACGAAATGGATAAGAGTTGGATGGATTTCTCAAGGGTAAGTGTCAAATATCGAAATGGAGTCGAAAACTTTATAAATTTAGCTTTTGTGAATGCAAGCCAGGAGAATATGATACTTTGCCCTTGTAAGAATTGTGTGAACATTAATTGGCACATTCGTGAAGTTGTGTACGAGCATCTAGTTGTTTTTGGATTTTTTCGGGGGTATAGAAAATGAATCTTTCATGGAGAGTTTGTATCAGATAGATCTGCTTCAACGATTTATTTGACTTATCCTGCTCCTTCTCACCATCCAACTTTCAGAGAAGATGACATGGAATGGATGTTACGAGATGCATTTAATATGCACAATCATCAGATGTATGTTACAGAAAATTATTGTCATAATGATGTTAATGATTTCATTGAGACATGAAGAATTGGATGTGATGAAGAGCCAAATGGAGAAGCGGCAAAGTTTTACAAGTTGCTGAATGAAATGAATGAACAACTTTATGAGGGGTCAAATTTTTCAAAGCTTTCTTTTTGCATTCGTCTTTTCCACTTAAAATGCCTGGGAGGGTGGACTGGTAACTCCTTTACGCAATTGTTGGAGTTACTAGGAGAAGTGTTTCCTTTTGCTAAAATCCCTCAATCATGCAAAGATATGAAGAAAATGATAAAAGATTTGGGTCTTGGATATGACAAAATTCATAGTTGTCTGAATGATTGCATGTTGTATTGGGGTGATCGAAAAAATCAGGAGTCTTGTCATGTATGCCAAAAATCTCGATGGATGACTAGAGAGGCAAAAAATGTTACTAAGGATAAAGCTCAAGCACAATCAAGAAAGAAACCAATCAAGATTCTACGATATTTTCCTCTCAAACCTATGCTACAAATATTGTTTATGTCCTCCAAGACTGCTAAGTCTATGAGGTGGCATCATGATGGTAGAACCGATGATGGAGTATTACGGCTTCCTGCAGATTCTTTAGCTTGGAAGTCATTTGACAATAAGTATCCAAGTTTTGCAAGAGATCCTCGAAATGTCAGGCTCGGTCTTGCAACTGATGGCTTGAATCCATTCAAAATAATGAGTACTTCATATAGTACTTGGCCTGTTGAACTTGGTCCATACAATTTTCCTCCCTGTATTTGCATGAAACAATCATCTTTCATCTTATCCATGATAATCTCTGGCGAGAAAGGCCCCAGAAATGATATTGATATTTACATGCAGCCGCTAATTGCAGAGTTGAAACAATTATGGGAAGGGGTCGAAACGTACGATGTGTTGACGAAAGAGAACTTTAATTTACGCACGACTTTATTATGGACAATTAATGATTTTCTGCTTATGCAAATTTATCTGGTTGGAGTACCAAAGGTTGTTATGCTTGTCCTTATTGTGTTGCACAAACATATTCGAAGATGTTGGTTAATGGAAAGAAGTTCTCTTATATGGGACATCGACGGTGGTTACCTGATAATCATAGATTTAGATGTCAAAAGTGTAACAACCCAAAATAAATATATATATATATTTAAATTGGTGTAATTTGGAGAAATTTGGTGACTAAATTAAAATTTTTAAAAACTTGTAGGCCATTTTAGAAGTAAAGGAAATTCAGAGACCAAGCCCTGAATTTACCTAAAGAGTGTCGGCAGGTTATATGATATATACGTGTTTTCTGATTTTGAAATCATAAAACACAAGCTCAATTTCCCTTCTCCTTCATCCTTCTTTCAAGTCCAATTCCGACATCGTCCGACTTCCGATCGTAAAATTGAAACCACCGTCATGTCCATCTTCGACCCGTGAACAAAACCCAGTAAACCAATTATAGTGAAACGCTACCAAACGACGTGAATTTCGAGTCAAAGTCTCGACATTTTTCTAGCACCACCACCGAGAAAATCTTAAATTCATCTTCGATCGTTGATCGATTTTTTACACCTCCCGCACCATCGTGTTCCTTGTGTCGTTCAGAGTTCGACGGTGTTCTCCTAGTTTCCGTAAGCAGCGGAGCGTGTGGGAGGTGGAGCGGTCAAATATTCGACCGAGTTGAAATTGAGCTCTCCACCGTTCAAAAATTTGAACTGAGTTTGGTAAGTGACTCAAAATCACTTAAAAGAATTTTTAGAAATTTTTTCATGAATTATTGGGGACCGAACGACGCCTCACGCGCCCCCACGCGCCGCCCCTGCAAGTGGGGGAGCTACGAACTGGTTGATGTTGTTGTTTGAACGGCTTATCCAGTCTGAACCGGTTCGAACCGGGTTGACCGACCCGACCCGTTGATATTTTGGTAATTATTTTTAAAACGGTGATATTTTGGTAATTATTGCTAAAACGGTGATATTTTACTAATTATTTTTAAAACGGTGATATTTTGGGAATTATTTTTAAAAAGGTGATATTTTGGTAAATACTTTAAAAACAGTGTTATTTTCGTAATAATTGTTGTGGACTATTGGGCATCTTTGACCAAAACTTTAACTGGCTTTAACCGGCCATTAAACGACCTTTGATTTTGTTTGAGTATACCTATTCTGACATTTTTCGACGTGCCAAATCCGTTTTCGAAGTCCGTTTTGCCAAATTCAAACCCAAAAGGCCTCCAAATCATCAGTCAAACCCGATGACTTTGATTTTGATCAAGAATTTGAATTTTTGAAAAGTCATACTTCATGTTTTTTGAAGTCCTGATTCCGATTCCGCAATCCGTTTAGTCACATTCAGACTCAAAAGCCTTCAAATTGATAGTCAAACCCGAAAAATGCTTATGTACTAAAGAGTTTAAACTTTGAATGGTTGAGTAAGACTTGCGACTGATAAATTATTAATGTTTGAAGGTACAAGAGACTCTCCTGACTGTTCGACAGCTCGACCCAGCTCCTCTAGATCAGTTAAGTTGAATGTGCCAGTATTCACCCGCAAGACCCGTAAATTTTATGATTTCAGAAATTAATTTTGTTACCCATTAGTAATATAGTGTTATTATGGATTAGGTTCGAAAACAGTAGCAGAGCGTGGCGAGGCCAGCAATCACTAGATCTACTATTTGAACCTATAGTCCAGGTGTGTTCCCTGTATACTAATTGATTGTTTTATATGTTTGGAAATATGGTACATTGAAAGCTATGGTTTAATGTTTTATTAATCTACCTATTTACTGGTGATGGTTTATGGAATATGACTGATATATGATTGTTGGTTTTCATTGGTATATGATAATATTGATTATGGAATTATGGAAATTATGTTTACTACATAAATAGTATTTTTGAAATACTGATTTTGGGTTGGATTGCATTACGGAGGTACAGCTTTGATCAAGCTGGTAAATCTTATGGACCTAATGCGACTCTTGGGTAGGCTCCCGGGCCTCAAGATGCTTCATTAGGTTGGCTCCCTTTGCTGTGTGCTTAGGGTAAGCCCTACGGACTTACGGACTTAAGGATACAGGCCCCAAAGCCTATCTTTAGGTTGGCTTCCTTTCTGCTGTGTGCTTAAGGTAAGCCCTATAGACGCAGTTCTGGGGAATTGCGGATGGTGTACAGGAGAAGGGTTTTAAATTACGAGTTTTAAAAGTTAAACTTCATTATGGTTTGATGATGAATTTCTGAACTATTACTCATTTACTGTACCTACTATGATTTTATTGTACTATTGGGACACACTGAGCCTAGCTCACTTTTCGAAAATATTTTCCCCTTTCAGATACTGTTGGTTAGATACTCGGATCAAGCACTTGGAGGATCAACATATCTCTTGAAGTATATCATATTGTAATGTTTTATCTTTTAAGTTGACTCTATTATGGTAACATGGGCCTTATTTTAAAAGTATTAGATTTTATAATGAGTACTCATTTTGCTAATTTATATTGGTTTATCGTAATTTGGATTTTTAAGACATGTTTTAATTAACTTGTTATTTTTCTCATAATTATGAGTTGGGTTTTTTTTATAATTTCATAAATGTCATTTATAAATATGATTTTACGTTAATAGAATAACGGTTTCGGAAAAATGTCTTTAAGAATCATGAATGTGATCCACTAGACTTAGTCGAAACGCATAGGCCGGGTCTAGGGGGCTACATTTTATTGGTATCAGAGCTTTTGGTTTTTAAACCTCGGACTGTGTATGAGTCCAAATTGAAAATACGGTTTTGAAATATTTTATAAAATAAGTTGCTAAGGCCATGTCTCAAAGTTTTTACGGTTTTAATTGTGTTCGATACTGCAAGTGCTTATCTAACCCTAAGTTTTATTTTCTATAGTAAACTATAGATCTACCAAAATGAGTGCTAGACGTGGACGTCGAACTAGCCATGGACGAGATCGAATGGCTAGATTTGCAGACCCAATCGATGAGATTCGAGTAGATCCCCCACCTCCGACAGGTGATCCTGCTCCTGCGACCCCGACGAATTTGCCTCATGCCGCTGGTATTGGCATGACTACACCGATCATAGGAGCGACTGATATTGAGACTGATTCTACCAGAGTTGCACCTGATGAGAAATTTGGTAGATAATTTCTACAGTTGATTCAGGGAGCGGTCAGAGCTACTGGTGTTGGATCCGAGGTGCCTATTTCTCAGACTTTGATTGCCAATGAAGTCAGAACTTTTGGAGGACAGATTGGTGAACCTCCTACTGAAGCGGAAGATTGACTCCATGATACAGAAAGACGCATGGATCAGTTGGGTTTGGATCCAATTAAGAGATATATGGGTGCAGTAGCGATGTTAGATGGCAATGCCAACACCTGGTGGGAGTCAGTAGTCAGTAGTGTTTCGGCTGATCGTCTGACTTGGGATTTCTTTAAGGAACGCTTTAGGAGCCGTTTTCTGGGAGAGCGTTACTTAGCTCAGAGACGACAGTAGTTCCAGGACCTAGTTTAGGGAGACATGACTGTTTCTGAGTATGAGATCGAGTTCTTGAAGTTGCTAAAGTATGGATTCAGTATGGTACCTACTGAGAGATATTGATGTCGTAAATTTTCTCTCGGACTTATATATGAGCTACGTATGCAGGTTGTTACCCATCAAGATGAGATTTTTGATGTGCTGGTAGGCAGAGCGAAGGATGCTGAGGAGCTAGAGACCTTAGCTCCAGTAAGATATCGTGTTGATCGAGAGCGGCCTGGGAAATTTTCTGACCCGAACGAGTTCCCTGCACGTCCTGGAATGAAGACTCGTACTCCAGGTCATTTTAGAAGTAATACCAGTTCTAGGCCTACAGTATCTTCACCTTCAGTTGTCACTCGAGGTGGTTCTTCATCATTTTATTATGGGCCCCTATGTGAGTATTGTGGTAGTCGACACAGAGGAGAATGTCGTAAGAAGATGGGACTTTGTTACCAGTGTGGATCCAGTGGTCATTTCCGGAGGGATTACCCACAGTTAGTTTCATCTGAGAGGACAACTAACCAGACTCCTGTGCATTCCCAAGCATCAGTTTAGACTCCAGCTAGAGGTCTTAGTCAGGGAAGACCTTCCGGATCAGCATCCAGAACATATAGTAGAGCCCGACCTCAGCAGAATAGAGAGCCAATATTTTCTGAGGCTAGACAACCAGCGTTGGTTTATGCCACTAGACGTTAGGATGACAGAGACGAGCCTGAGGTTATTGCAGGTACATTTACAATATATTCTATTTCATACTTTGCATTACTGGACAATAGCTCCACCCACTCATATGTATCGAGTTCAGTATCTCGAAATCTTTAGATTCCGATCGAGAACACTGATAATACTATTACGGTTACGAGTCCAGTAGGACAGGCAGTAATAGTGAATAAAGTATTTCAGCGTTGTCCTCTGGAGGTTCAGGGAGAAATTTTTCTCGCTGATCTTATGGAGCTTCCTTTAGAGGAGTTCGATCTAATTCTTGGGATGGATTGGTTGAATAAACACAAGGTAAATCTGGATTGCGAATACAAGCGAGCTACTCTGAAGACTTCAGATGGTCGGACAGTTGTGTTAATTGGAGAACGGTGTGGCTATCTCTCCAATATTATTTCAGCTATGGAAATTGATCGTATGATCAGGAAGGGATATGAGACTTTCATTGCCTGTATTTTGAATACTAAAGGTTCCTTGTCCACGATCGAGGAGATTCGTACAGTTAGCGAGTTTCCTGATGTTTTTCCAGAGGAGTTGCCAGGGTTACCTCCTGATAGAGAGGTATAGTTCAAGATTGAGACGTATCCGGGATCTTCACCTATTTCTATGGCACCTTATCGCATAGCTCCAAAGGAACTTAAGGAGTTGAAGGTCCAATTGCAAGAATTATTCGATCAAGGATTTATTCGGCATAGTACCTTACCCTGGAGAGCTCTAGTTCTGTTTATGAAAAAAAAGGATGGGTCGCTAAGGCTATGTATTGACTATTGGAAGTTGAACAAGATGACGATGAAGAATAAGTACCCATTACCCAGGATTGACGACTTATTTGATCAGTTGCGAGGAGCTACTGTATTCTCTAAGATTGATCTTCATTCAGGGTATTATCAATTAAAAGTTAAGGGGTCCGATGTTGTAAAAATAGTCATTCGCACTAGATATGGTCATTATGAATTCTTAGTAATGCCTTTTGGTTTGACGAACGCTCCCGCAGCTTTCATGGATCTGATGAATCGTGTGTTTCGGTCATATTTGGATTAATTTGTGGTTGTCTTTATTGATGATATTCTGGTTTATTCTTGGACGGAAATAGAGCATGATGATCATTTGAAGATTGTTCTGCACACCTTGAGAGAGCATCGACTATATGCCAAACTAAGCAAGTGTGAGTTTTGGCTTCAAGAAGTGTTGTTTTTGGGGCACATTATTTCTGGGCGAGGTATTCAGGTCGATCCAAGCAAGATCAAGGCTATTGTGAATTGGAAACGACCCAAGAACAGCTCTGAGATCCGTAGTTTCTTGGGCTTGGCTGGATATTATCGACGTTTTGTCGAGGGCTTCTTGATCATTGCTGCTACTTTGACAAAGATGTTAAGGAAGAACGTGTCGTCTGATTGGGGCGAGGCACAATAGGAGAGCTTTGAGAAATTAAAGGAGGTTTTGACTCAAGCACCAGTGTTGATTCAACCAGAGTTCGGGAAGGATTTTACAGTGTATAATGATGCTTCACATTCAGGACTTGGTTGTGTTCTAATGCATGAGGCTAAGGTAGTGGCTTCTGCGTCACGTCAACTGAGACCTCATGAGTGTAACTATCCTACTCATGATTTGGAGTTAGCAACAGTGATTTTTTCCATGAAGATTTGGAGACACTATCTTTATGGAGAGAAATGTTACATTTTCACTGATCATAAGAGCTTAAAGTATCTTCTGACCCAGAAAGAGCTTAATTTGAGACAACGGCGCTGGCTAGAGCTTCTAAAGGATTATGATTGTGTGATTGATTATCACCCTGGTAAAGCTAACATTGTGGCGGATGCTTTGAGTCGAAAGGCGGTATCGGAGTTGAGGTCTTTAATGGCCAGGATGAATTTATATGACGATGGCACGTTGTTAGCAGAATTACAAGTTAAGCCGACTTTGGTTGATGAAATTAAAGTTAAGCAGCCCCTTGATAGCTCCTTGCTATTCATCATTGAGCAAGTAGAGTAGGGGACAAGCTCATAGTACGCCCTTGATCAGGATGAAGTTTTATGCTTTAAAGGTCGTTATTGTGTGCTTGATGATGTTGAGTTGAGGTAGATTATTCTTAATGAGGCTCATAGTAGTCCATATGTTATGCACCCCGGTGGAGATAAGATGTACCGGAATTTGAAAGAGAGGTATCATTGGGTTGGCATGAAGAAAGACATCTCGGATTTTGTAGCTAGGTGTTTGACTTGTCAGCAAGTTAAAGCAGAACATAAACATCCATCAGGTTTGTTACAACCTATCAAGATTCCTGAATGGAAATGGGAGCGTATTACTATGGATTTTGTTACCGGATTACGTATGACTCCTTCGAAAAAGGATCCAGTGTGGGTGATTGTGGACAGACTTACAAAGTCAGCTCACTTCATTCCTATGCGGGTAAATTATACTTTGGACAAGCTGACAAGATTGTATATTTCGGAGATTGTTAGATTGCATGGTGTTCCATTGTCTATTATTTCTGATCGAGATCTGAGATTTACTTCAAGATTTTGGAAGGCGCTACATACGGCTTTAGGAATAAGATTGGATTATAGTACATCCTTCCACCCACAAACTGATGGTCAATCTGAGAGAGTGATTCAAATTTTGGAGGATATGTTACGGGGCTGCGTAATTGATTTCTGTGGTAGCTGGGAAAACTTTTTGCCGTTAGCTAAATTTGCTTACAATAACAGTTATCAGACCAGCATTCGTATTGCACCCTACGAAGCACTCTATAGGCGTAGATGTTGCACCCCGATCTGTTGGACTGAGTTGCGTGAAACGAATACATTGGGACTTGAGTTAGTACGCGAGACGGAGGACACAGTCAGGTTGATTCGTGACCATCTGAAAGAGGAATTTGATAGACAGAAGTCTTACGCAGATCAAAGGAGGAAAGATATTCAATTTGAAGTTGGAGATCAGGTCTTTTTAAAAGTATCACCCTGGAAGAAAGTATTGAGATTCGGGCGTAAGGGTAAATTGAGCCCAAGATTTATTGGACCATTTCGTATTTTGAAGAGGATAGGACCTGTTGCATATCAGCTTGAGTTGCCTCCTGAGCTTAGTCGTATTCATGATGTCTTTCATGTATCAATGTTGAGGAAATACCATCCAAATCCAGGTCACATTATTCAGGTTGAAGAGGTAGAGCTGAGACCTAATTTGTCATATGAGGAGGAGCCCGTTCAGATCATAGAAAGAGATGAAAGAGTTCATCGGAATAGACATATTCCAATGGTAAAAGTTCAATGGAGTAACCGAGGCACTTCTGAAGCTACTTGGGAGACATTGGAGTCAATGGAGGCTCAGTTTCCTCAACTATTCTATTAAGGTAAATTTCGAGGACGAAATTTCTTGTAGAGGGGGAGAATTATAACAACCCATATATATATATATATATATATATATATATATATATATATATATATATATATATATATATATATATATTTAAATTGGTGTACTTTGGTGACTAAATTAAAATTTTTGAAAACTTGTAGGCTATTTTAGAAGTAAAGGAAATTTAGGGACCAGGCCCTGAATTTACCCAAGGAGTGTCGGCAGGTAATATGATATATACGTGTTTTCTGATTTTGAAATCAGAAAACACAAGCTCAATTTCCCTTCTCCTTCATCCTTCTTTCAAGTCCGATTCCGACGTCGTCCGACTTCCGATCATAAAATTGAAACCACCGTCATGTTCATCTTCGACTTGTGAACAAAGCCCAGTAAACTAATTATAGCGAAACGCTGCCGAACGACGTGAATTTCGAGTCAAAGTCTCGACATTTTTCTAGCACCACCGCCAAGAAAATCTTAAATTCATCTTCGATCGTTGATCGATTTTTGACACCTCCCGCACCATCGTGTTTCTTGTGTCGTTCCGAGTTCGACGGTGTCCTCCTTGTCTCTGTAAGCGGAGGCGCGTGTGGGAGATGGAGCGGACAAAGATTCGACCGAGTTGAAATTGAGCTCTCCACCATTCAAAAATTTGAACCGAGGTTGGTAAGTGACTCAAAATCGCTTAAAATAATTTTTAGAAATTTTTTCATGAATTATTGGAGACAGGACGATGCCTTACGCGCCCCCATGCGTAAGGGAGCTACGAACTGGTTTATGTTGTTGTTTGACCGGCTTGACCGGTCTAAACCGGTTCGAACCCGTTGACCGACCCGACCCGGTGATATTTTGGTAATTATTGTTAAAACGGAGATATTTTAGTAATTATTTTTAAAACGGTGATATTTTGGGAGTTATTTTTAAAAAGGTGATATTTTGGTAAATATTTTTAAAAACAATGTTATTTTCGTAATAATTGTTGTGGACTATTGGGCACCTTTGACCAAAACTTTGACTGGCATTAATCGGCCATTAAACAACCTTTGATTTTGTTCAAGTATATCTATTCTGACATTTTTCGACGTGCCGAATCCGTTTTCGAAGTCCGTTTTCCCAAATTCGAACCCGAAGGCCTCCAAATCATCAGTAAAACCCATTGACTGTAATTTTGACCAAGAATTTGAATTTTTGAAAAGTCATACTTTATATTTTTTGACGTCCTGATTCCGATTCCAATTTCGCAATCCGTTTGGTCAAATTCAGACTCAAAAGCCTTCAAATTGATAGTCAAACCCGAAAAATGCTTATGTACTAAAGAGTTTAAGCTTTGAATGGTTGAGTAAGACTTGGGACTGATAAATTATTAATGTTTAAAGGTACAAGAGACTCTCCTGACCGTTCGACAGCTCGACCCAGCTCCTCTAGATCAGTTAAGACGTGTGTGCCAATATTCACCCGTAAGACCCGTAAATTTTATGATTTCAGAAATTAATTTTGTTACCCATTAGTAATAAAGTGTTATTATGGATTAGGTTCGAAAAAAGTAACAGAGCGTTGCGAGGCCAGCAATCACTAGATCTACTATTTGAACCCATTGTCGAGGTGTGTTCCCTGTGCACTACTTGATTGTTTTATATGTTTTGAAATATGGTACATTGAAAACTATGGTTTAATGTTTTATTAATCCACCTATTTACTGGTGATGGTTTATGAAATATGACTGATATATGATTGTTGATTTTCATTGGTATATGATAATATTGATTATGGAATTATGGAAATTATGCTTACTGCATAAATAGTATTTTTGAAATACTGATTTTGGGTTGGATTGCATTACGAAGGTACAGCTTTGATCAAGCTGGTAAACCTTATGGACCTTCTGTGACTCTTGGGTAGGTTCACGGGCCTCAAGATGCTTTATTAGGTTGGATCCCTTTGATGTGGGCTTAGGGTAAGCCCTACGGACTTACGAACTTAAGGATACAGGCCCCAAAGCCTATCTTTAGATTGGCTTCCTTTCTGCTGTGTGTTTAAGGTAAGCCTTATGAACGCAGTTCTGGGGAATTGCGGATGGTGTACAGGAGAAGGGTTTTAAATTACGAGTTTCAAAAGTTAAACTTCATTATGGTTTGATGATGAATATCTGAACTATTACTCATTTACTATACCTACTATGATTTTATTGTACTATTGTGACACATTGAGCCTAGCTCACTTTTCGAAAATATTTTCCCCTTTCAGATATTGTTGGTTAGATACTCAGATCAAGCACTTGGAGGATCAACATATCTCTTGAAGTATATCGTATTGTAATGTTTTATATTTAAGTTGACTCTATTATGGTAACATGGGCCTTATTTTAAAAGTATTGGATTTTATAATGTGTACTCCTTTTACTAATTTATATTGGTTTATCGTAATTTGGATTTTTAAGACATGTTTTAATTAACTTGTTATTTTTCGCATAATTATGAGTTGGGTTTTTTTTATAGTATAATTTATTATAATTTCATAAATGTCATTTATAAATATGATTTTACGTTAATAGAATAACGGTTTCGGAAAAATGTCTTTAAGAATCATTAATGTGATCCACTAGACTTAGTCGAAACGCATAGGCTGGGTCTAGGGGGTTACAAAAAGAAAATGTTTGATGGTGATGAAGAGTTTCGAAATACTCCTGACCAAACAACCAGGTCTAAAATATTCAGAATGTTGAAAAATATCATTTTTACTTATGGAAAGATGAATCAACCAAGTAGTACACGATCAAAGAAAAAGGCAAAACAGGTCAATGAAGAGGTTGAAGTTGACCAACAGAGTGATGATGAGTTTGATGAAGAGGATGATCCAAATGAGGTAGACTTGTGGAAAAAGAGGAGTATATTCTTTGAGTTGCCTTATTGGAATAAGCAGATTTTGAGACATAATCTTGATGTAATGGATATTGAGAAGAATGTGAGAATATTATCGGGACCATTCTGAATAATGGTAGAAAATCTAAAGATAATCTTAAGAGTCGACTTGACATAGTGGACATGGGAATTTGACATGATCTTCATCCGCAATTACATCCGAATGGAAGATATTTCTTGCTGCCTTCTATTTTTTCTCTTTCAAAGAAAGAAAAAAAAGTGTTTTGCACGGTGTTGAAGGATATAAAGGTCCCAGATGGGTATGCATCAAACATTTCTCGATGGTCATTGAACTTTCTAATATAATGAAAGTCATCTGTGGGAAAGTTCTGATGGTTGAAGAACTTGATAAACTACAAGATCGAGTCGCCTTGACTTTATGCAACTTGGAGAAGATATTTCCTCCTTCATTCTTCATAATTATGGTGCATCTACTAATTCATCTTCCTCACGAAGCAAGAGTTGGTGGACCAGTTTTTTATCGATGGATGTACCCTATAGAGAGGTGTTAATTGAATTATACGTTTCAAATTACTACTGATTATACCTTTTAATAAAATGTATTTACGTAGTATGTTGTTTTGTGTATAGGTTCTTGGGCAAGTTAAAGTCTTACTTTCGTAACAAGCGTTATCCAAAAGGGTCAATTGCTGAAGGGTATTTGGTAGAGGAATGTATGACATTTTGCTATAGATATTTGGAAGATGTTGAAACAAGATGGAATAGACCAAATCGAAATGATGTGTTAAGTACTAATGACTTACCTCAATATTATTTATTTGGAAGTTATGGTCAACCATTAGGGAAAGTTGAAATTGCACACTTAGATGACACGTCTTGGGTACAAGCACACTGATATGTTCTTTTCCATCATGATTCAATAGATCCCTTTCGTATGTCAGTCTTTCGGACCCAATCCTAATGAAACCGCTTAATCTTTTATATTTATCATTTTTTTAACGACATAATATACTTTATGGTGAGTTTAAAGAAGTCTTAAGATCTCGCGCACGCTCCCGAAGATTACATCAACGAGAGATACATAAGTTATTCACAGAAACTTTCACGAATGGTTAGGCCAGACGGTAAACAACTAAATCATTCCACATACTTATAAATAATATATGTCTTGATTTTTATATCGAACCCAATGCAAATTAATCCACCATTTATGTTTTATAGGTTTGGAGTGGGAGAGAAGTTAGTGAAGATGTTAAATGGCTTTCTCAAAGTCCGAATAGAATAGTTAAAAGATATAATGCCTTCCTCATTAATGGGTACAGGTTCCACAAGAAATCTCGTGAAAGATTAAGGAGGACACAAAATTGTGGAGTCCTAGTTACTTCATCAACTACAAGTTATGCTAGTGTCAGGGACAATAATCCGCAGGATGGAGAGGTCGATTATTATGGAAATCTTACGGATATTAATGAGTTAGATTATTATGGAAATCAAAAGGTTGTATTGTTTTGGTGTGACTGGGTTGATGTCAATAGATGCATAAAAAGAGATAAATTCGGGTTTACAATGGTGAATTTCTCTCGATTAATTCACACTGGTTAACGATTGATGGATGAACCATATGTATTTTCTTCTCAAGTGAAACAAGTATTTTACTGTCATGATCCAATTAATGACGGTTGGTATGTTGTGCTCCGTAATACTCCCAGAGACTTGATAAACATCAAGGATGGAAGTAGAGATGACATTGAAACAAGATCAGAATGTTTACCTCTACTACCACAAAACTTAGATGAAACTAACACTAATACAACACAATTTCAATGGGTTCGGGAGGACGTTGATGAAGATATTTATGACAACTGACATTACATAAGAATGTTGTACGATTTTATATCTTCATTTATTTATTTATAATGTTATAACTTTTAACATGTTGTTTGTCAATATATTCATTAATTAATTCGTTTTCTTATTACAAATGTTTGTTTATTATAGATATCATGCTGAGGAGAAAAATAAGTGATTTGTGGATTGTTCGAGGTTCTGAAGACATTGAACAAAGAAATAATGAGGAATCGAATGCAGTTGATTCATCCGAAGTTCCTGAAATAGTTTAAGAAGATGTAGAAATTCAAGGTAAGCTTCGAAACTTTATTTATTAGTTTGTTCAATTTCAAAACTTACATTTAATAATTTCTTATATAGTTGAAAATGCTGGAACGTGCAAGAGTAGAGGACGTACAACGTTGAAGGAATTATACCAACTTTCTCCTGGGCACCGTGTCAAAGTTTCAAGAAATGATACCGGTCAACCTATTGGCCCAGAAGCACATCTTATATCCGGTTACTTAGGCATAGTTGGACGTAATGCGAATCTGTTACCGATCAATTATGAGTCATGGCGCGAAATGCCTAATAGTAACAAAAATCAGGCGTTAGTTTTTTTTAAGGTAATAATGTCATTATAATAGATACTCTATAACAATTGAATACTAATTTATACTTACGTTGCACACTTATTTGCTGTATAGGAGAAATTTTCTTTAGAGGTCTCTGATGATTATGTGAAGCAAGTGTTAGGGAAGAGATGGAGAGACCACAAGAGCTCCTTAAAGAAGAAATTCTTCAAGAATGATCTCATCCTTGAAGAGAAGCTACAAACAGTCCCACCTGGAATGCTCATGTACCAATGGGAAGATGCAGTCAGATTTTGGAGTTCACAAAAAGAACAGGTATGGTGTATTTTTCAGAAATAATTTTAACGAATTATAAATCATCATTAAAATTGGTTGTTTGACATTGTAGGATCGAGAGCATGTTGGTGTTGCTAGCAGGCAACAACAAAAGTTTACGCACACGGCTGGATTGAAGAGCTTTGCTTGTATAGCTAATAAGGAGGTATTATAGATTATTGACATATTTGTTTTGTATTCCATGTACGTACTAACTCATAGTAATTATATTATGGTACATTGAAGGAAAATACATCTGGTTCTAAAGTTGGTCGAATCCAACTCTTCGACATGACACATACGAAGAATGATGGCACTCCTATGACTGCAAAAGCTGTATAAATTATGGTACGTTTATTGGGTAGATGTTTTAAATTTACCTGACTTTATTTATATCTGTACCGTGACATTTTATATTTTAATTAATTATTCACTTTATTATTAGGAAAAATTAAGGGAGAAAAGGGCGGAGTATCATGCTACTGCTTCGAGTCAAGGTCTTGTTAATGATATGACATTGAAAACCAAGCTATTAATGACGTTTTGGGTCCTGAAAGATATGATCAGGTGTGCTGTCAAGGATCATTCGTTACTCCCACCAAATATTTTGGATCCAGTTCATCACAGTACATGTCATCACAGTCTCAATCTTCCCAATTAGAAGTTAGTCGTTTAAAACAAAAGTTGGTTGAGATGGATCAACAAATGGCTAACATGAAAGCATAAAATGAAGCCAGGGAAGTAGAGAGAGCAGCAGCAGAAGCAGCCAAAGCGGAAGCAACGGCAGCACAGAGAGAAACAGCGGTAGTACATAGAGAAACAACATATCAGCAGAGATGTGAAGAATTTGAAAAACGACTCAATGATATGATGCAGATGTTACAGAAAACGCAACCTCATAATCCACCATCATAGTCTCATTTATGTTATCAGCATTCTGTTAATGTTACTGAATCGTGTTTAACTGAACTTATATTACGTTAATGAAAACTTTTATTTATTATATTAGAT
This sequence comes from Hibiscus syriacus, assembly GCF_006381635.1. NCBI lineage: Eukaryota > Viridiplantae > Streptophyta > Magnoliopsida > Malvales > Malvaceae > Hibiscus > Hibiscus syriacus. The sequence continues at coordinate 1,323,675 of NW_024063485.1, read as the reverse complement.
TTGATGGTGCTTGTTATGGATATAGAGTTTGATGTTATTGATGTCATGTTTGTTGGATAATGGAACAGGATGAAAAAACATATTTGGGGTAATCGAAGATAATTTTTAAATTGGTTAAATTTTGTTTTATCTAGCGGTGTTTGTAACAAAAAATGTCGTAATATACCATACATTTAACGGCATTTATATCCTAAAAATGCCGCTATATACCATACCTTTAGCGGCGTTTGTATAAAAAAAGGTCACGAAATCTCAACACGTATTACTGCGTTTGTGAGAAAAACATCGCTAAATCTCAACACATATTACGGCGTTTGTGATAAAAACGCCGCTAAATGTCAAAACCTATTACGGCGTTTGTGAGAAAAACGCCACTAAATCTCAACACCTATTGCGGCGTTTGTAAACGCCGCTATATATCATTACCTATTGCAGATTTTTTCGTTAACAAATGCCGCGAACTTTAGCAGCGCTATTTTTAGCGACATTTGTCATAACGCTACAGGTATTTTTGCGGCGCTTAAAAATGCCGCTATAGGTAAAAAACGCCGCAAAAAGTTAGTTTTACTGTAGTGCTACAAGCAAAAATATGGCCTTTTTCTTCTCTTTCTGCAGGTTATAGGGGAAAACATAAATTAAAAACAAAATGTAAGTTTCAACAGCAATTTGTTCTTATCAACCGCATGCATGCATGCCTTTGTTGTCTTTCTTTTTTGTTACCGAACTCATGATTTATACTGAATTCTTAAAGTCATTGTTCTTGTTGTTTTTCGAAACAGTATGATATTCCACTCTAAAATTTATAACTCCCCTCAAAATCAAGCAACATTTAATTTAAACAAAACTATACCTGTGTACAATTATAGGTTTAGAAATTAAGCTCACTTCCTAATATTTCCTGTGGAAGTTTTAGTGAATTTTATAATCACTTCTAAAACTGTAAACAAACATCAGTACTATCTAGTAAGTATATGAAAATACTGTCGGAATGCTCCCGAAGCTTGGGAACAACTCTCGACTTATTTTGGAAAAATCCATATTTTATTTTAAAAATAATTTTGGAATCGACGTCGTCTGTTGGGTTAGGTAGATCGAGTACCTTAAAATATCTTTTTAAATAAACTTTAGAAATATCACTTAAAAAAAGTTGGTATGCATTTTTACCAAAGTTTCATTTTAAGGGTTCAAGAGTCAACTACACATGGAAAGGGTAAAAACTCCCAAAACCCCCAAAATCAATACCTCTTGATTATATGTTGTCTAAGTAATGTACTTTTACAAATGAAAGATTTTTGAAAATAGTTAATTTCTATGTAAAACGTTTAACTCTAGAAGTCAATTGATTCACTTAGTTTCATTTAAAAAATGATGCCCCTTTACTTAAAAAATTAACGAAAACTATAATCCAATCAAATTGGACACCATTCCATTAACTTTTAACATGAAACAACATTGTCTTTGATTTTACAAAAAAAAATGAATGTTTAATTAATGGATGCAACAATAATAAATGGCACGTACATGAGAAATGAAATGCTCAATATAATGTACCAAATTAAACAAATAAATTAACACAAAAATTTATATTAATAATGTTAAAATTGACAGGGATGTTCTTTCACTCAAACGTCCTAAGGAATCATACTCTAGGTATCTGGAGATTTTCCATGAACCACTCTTCATTCGACACATTTCTTATAAAATAAATATAATTTAACTTTTATTAAAATAATAATACAAAGGTATGGGAATAAAAAGGATATCCTTCGGTTCGAGTAATCCTTAGAATAACCGTAGACACTCATTTTCGTCCGGAGTTTTTTAATATATATAATAAGATTGTATAGTTTTTGAAAGAATTTTCTTTTATTGAAACATATACATTTTTTAAAAAACCGGTTTTTGAAAATATATATATATAATATATAGTTTTTGAAAACATATATAATATATAGTTTTTAAAACATTTTGAAAACATATATATTACATAGTTTTTTTAAATATTTTGAAAATTTATATAATACATAGTTTTGAAAACTGTTTGAAAATATATATTATATAGTTTTTGAAAGTATTTATATGTATATCATATATTATATTGTACATATATTATATTATGGTATTATATTATGTATATTATTTATTATATTATGGTTTATTATTTATTATTTTTATTTTTTTATTTGTTTTACTTTCTTTCCTTTTTTATTTGGTCCAGGTTCAGGGAGGCCCAAGCGTGCAAGCCCAATAGTCCATTAGGGTTTTCAACATCAAGTTACAGCACAGCCAGATTTGGACTGTTGGATCTGACTTAGTCCAACGGCCAGAAAATGATCTCAGCGTTCCAGGAAGCAACAGGAACAACACGTGAAGGCCACGCGCCAACGTAGTTACCAACTGGCCGAGATCCCTAGGATTGAACCATCCCGGGATGATCGGTAGTACGAACGGCCCGATAATAACGGGAACAACCCGTTGAGGGCAGAAACAACGAACACCGATGGTGGGGTATAAATACCCCACCAAATCTATCAAATGGGGACATCAACAAGTAACCGGAGTCAAACCATAACCAATACATAGAGCAACACAAAAACCACGAAAAAGTAACCACAACAAGAACAACATAAAGCAACATCTATAACAAAAAACCAGAATCACTACAAAATCGAAACAACCCACAAACCACAAGGAAACCTTTCAATTTCAGCTTGGGAGAGGAAAAGTCATTGCGTAAGCGAAAGGATTTCACCGAAAAGAGGTTAAAGTCGCAACCGTTCAAGTTATATCTACATCGGTGGAGTGATTTTTATGACGATCAGGTTACGTGTTTGGGCTCGGGACGTTGAGAGGTTTGTTTTAGTGAAGTTTTGTTTTTTCCGGCCACCGACGGCGGTGGTCGGCATAGCGAGGTTTCACTGAAGTGGCGATCAGCCATGGACCAGTTAGGGGCTTTAGTGAGAGGTTTTTGAAGGGGAAGAGGTTTTTTTTGGGTTAAGGCTAAAAATGATTTTTTCTAGGATTTTGGTTATTTATAGCCGAGGGACCTTTGTGCAAATACAAGATTTTTAAATTATTTTTGCAGTCCCAGAAAGTTTGAAGTGTAATTCATTTCGGTCACCTGTTTCAATTTTTCCTCCTAATATTCAATTATTTCAATTTAATCCTTGTTTATATTTTTTTATATTTTGCAAATTAACCCCCTAATTTTATTTTTTCCCTATTCAACTTTCAATTAACATCAATTCAATCCTTAACTTTTAATTTTTTCCAATTTAATCCTTTTAATTTGAATTTTCTTTTATTCCTTTTATTTACTTATTTTTTTATTTCGATCTTAATACTAACTCTTTGTTTTTGTTTGTTTTATTTTTTAACTTTATTTTTTTTATCTTTTTAGGACAATTTTAATTGATCAAAAGGTAAATAATTATGATCGAATTTTTAAATTTTAGTTTAATTTTTTTCACAATTAAGAAAATCGACGAATTAAAATGGTACAGAAAGGGCAGTTCAAGGGTGCTAATCTTTCCCTGACTGTAACCGGCTCCCGAATTCGTCACATTTATGGTAAAATGCAGATGAGGTAAGATGGTGTCCGATTAACCAAATCGTTTTTTTTAAAAAATGATCAGTCGAAGCTCTAACATTTTATTTAAGTCGAAGCCCAATTTCGGGCCCACCCGAAAGACGGTTGCGACAGCTTGTCGACTCCGCTGGGGACAGGTAAATGAGTAAGGCCATAATTAATTTTCGGTTGTCTTTTTAAGAGAAAATAACATATTTTAATATTAATTTATTTATTCGATTCTAATTATTTTTCAAATAAATAGTTGTACTGACTTTTTTCAATGATTTCAGATTTTTAAATTTTCCTCTCTGGCTCTATACCCGAGCTCCAAACCCTTTTTAAGTGGAGGTAAAAGCGATGCCTTCTTGGGAATTTATTCTCCGTATAGGCCTAGTAAGTAACCTTCGGGATTCATATACCTTATGTCTTTGTGTGAATTTATTCTCCGTATAGACATAAGAGAATGTTTCCTCTCAAGTTTAACTTGGTCCACATAAGCTTGTAATGGCCTTAGGACTGAGGGTCTGACAAGCCCAAGGGGGCACCAGCAAGGAGAACTCGGGTACCTTCTTTAGAACCTAAACCAGGAGACTACAAGGAACTAGAGCTCACCCCGAAACTCCATTTCAAAACCTAGGATGCTTGAATTATTTCCTACTTTATTTTCTATTTAAAGCATGCGAACTAGAAAGATATGTGGTTAGGACTTGTTCAAAATTAACATGCGGGATAAAGATTATGTCCGGGTAGGAATAATAAGCATGTGGGATAGATATCATGTGGGGTAGGACTTTTTATTTTCATTATTATTTTGATTATTATCTTTATCTCACTAACGTTTTCCCCTTTCATTTTTTTCTTTTATTTTATTTTATCATTTACATTATTTAAAAGACGTGTTGATCCACAAAAATATGTTCGTTAAATATAAATAGTTTGCATTAATGAAAAAGGGGTTATAATACAAGAGGTAAAAACGTAGAGGTCCGGGTGTGGTCAGAAAAGACTTAGAAGGAAAAATGAGACAATCTGTAAGGAAAATATGTGTCACATTCAATCAAGAAGACATGGTTCCTATAATTGAAGAGTATACCACTCTGTTGCATTGTGAAGGACTCAGAATGGATTGGGTTTACACCAAGCACATCAAAAGTAAACTTTTCAAAAATAGGTTGAAAAAGGCTGTAAGGGTAGATGAGAAAAAGGTTACTGGCCTAGAGAGTCCCTTCAAAGACAACAAGAGCAAGATGGCAAAACGATAACTGAAATTGAAGGCCATTGTTGACGAAATCAAGAAACAAACAAATGAACTTCATATAGTTCCTTTTGATGGATGACTCCAATGGCGTTTCTGTTGGGAACAGGTTCCGTGAAGGGTGAAAACTAGAAATACAGTCATTCGAGCAGCTCAACACTTGCACAGTTTAACCAGAGAAACCGGAGCGGTTCGACAGGGTATTCAATCGGTGACAGATGAAGGTAGAGGATGAGTCAACCTGTCAGAAGTTGTTCGGGGTCTATAAGACTTAGTCAAAATGTACCTTTAGGGGTTTTTTTGTCTCTTAAGAAATAACACTTTTTTTCCTAATAAAGATTATTTATAATAACAGACGTGTTTTTGGATCATTGCCTCGAACATTTCATGCATCATGCATTGTTTTTCATACCTTGCATTTTATTTTTATTTTCCATGTTTTTACATTCACATTATCTAACAAAAGATGTCTCATAAAAAAGAAACAAACATTGGATAACCTCATCCTCACCATACCCGATGGAACCCATGAAGTCCCCCATACCCCAGGTGGTATGATGAGAATGCTCATTGCGAATATCATGGAGGTGACCCAGGGCACACTATTGAGAACTGTTTTTCATTCAAGAGAATCGTGCAGAAAATGTGTAACAAGAATTGGATCCACTTCAACAACTCGGGGGCATCCTAATAAAGAATATATCATTTCATTCCATCATGAAGCTTTATTCCATTTGTAGCATTTTGTTTGAATTTGTTTTTCATCTTTTCTCAATTTTTTTGTAAGGATATTTAAATGAATTTATGCTACTTTAAAGATGGTGAGCAATGAATCAAATTTGCAGACTTGAAATTCTTTGAATATTAACTGAATTAAAAACTCTGTAAATGATTATAGTTATAGATATTTGACAAAGTGAATAACATTCTCTTGCAAGAACCGATATAACATTCTCCTCTCATAAGGGAATAGACAAGAGACTTGGTATTTAGGTATGCATAGGAGCGGACAACATGGGGCATCTTTAGTTTATGACATTACAAAACTGACTATACCATACTTTTTTTGATGACATTCAATGATGATCATGATCCTTACAGATGGAATAGTCGAGTAGGTGAATCTAGTTTAGGCCAGTTGCTTGGAAATTGAACTCTAAAGATGAGATTTTTTTACTTTTAACAACACCTAGACTATAACATGTTCTTCTTGACAAGCTTAAGAAATTGAATCCATATACCCAGAATGTAATTATATGTATACAATAAAGCTGAGCTATTCCACTAAGGCAATTGGTTATAGAGGAAACTTAAAATCCCCAACTTTATGAATTGAATGCATTCAAACCATGATATTGCTCGAATAATTGGCAATTCGGTGTTTGCTCCATTGCAATTGTCAAGTTGAAGACTTTGTGATGAGATGAACCATTCAGCTAGCTCGATAAAAGCGATTATAATATATAAAGCTGAATTCACCTAGTCAAACAATGACAAATTAAATCAAATTTATCTAAAAAAAGGAGTTTCGGTAAAGATTAACTAAGAGAGTTAAGGAACACCTGTTATAGTCAATTTCACACGAGTACTCAGGAATTTCATTTTTAGACCGATATTTCTATACTGACATTATTAGAGGAGTCTACGAAGCTTGAACAAATGGAAGATTTCAGAGAACTGAAATAGAAGGTCTAGTAATTGATTATGCTAGTTGCGTCATTTTGTCCGCATCCGATTAAAATATCAAGCCAAGAAAAAGGGGCATGTCGTAATGACATTTTGGTGGCTGAAACCTTAGAAAATAGGAAGCCAATCTGAAGCCAACTCATCAATTTGGATACTTTTCAAAGAGCTATAACTCTGAAAGCATTAAAGAGCTATTGATTCTTTTGATATTCTGTGAACTCATGTTTATGACGTAATTTGATTGTGAACCTAAATTTAGGGGCAATACTTTATAAAATCCTTTTTCCCTAAAATAAAATAGAGTATAAAAACATTTTCAAACAGGGCAGTCTCAAATGTGAAAGGGCCTTGAAACTGGTGAGGCTCATTTTGCCTCTATTGAAGAAATAATAAACAATGCCAGAATAATGGAGCATTTTACATTCTTGAAAGCAAATAGTCCGAGTGATCATATAGAACTTGTAACACTCCCTTGTGACATTGTCAGCAACCCGAGAAGAAAATGGGGCATGATCGATTCTAAGGACAAGACCAGAAGACAAAAATAAGGCTCTATCCAGAAGATAAAACAAGAACTAATTCGTGTTTCATACATCTTATACATGCTTAAGAGCATCACATTTATCATTTTTCGCATACATGATTTTTTTAAGCTTTAGAGTCAAGTTTCAACTTTAAGATGAAAGATACTCGATTCAAAAGCAACTTCAAAAAAGATCGATGGTGGTTGCCTAACTCAGCGGTAGGGAGCCAACAACAATTTGTTCTTATCAACCGCATGCATGCTTGCCTTCGTTGTCTTTCTTTTTTGTTACCGAACTCATATGATTTATGCTGAATTCTTAAAGTCATTGTCCTTGTTTCTCGAAACAGTATGCTATATCACTCTAACATTTATAACTCCCCTCAAAATCAAGCAACATTTAATTTTAACAAAACTATACCTATGTACAATTATAGGTATAGAAATTAAGCTCACTTCCTAATATTTCCTGTGGAATTTTAGTGAATTTTATAATCACTTCTAAAACTGTAAACAAACATCAGTACTATCTAGTATTTATATGAAAATACTGTCGAAATGCTCCCGAAGCTTGGAAACAGCTCTCGACTTATTTTGGAAAAATCCAGATTTTATTTTAAAAACAATTTTGGAATTGATATCGTCTGTTGGGTTAAGTAGATTGAGTACCTAAAAATATCTTTTAAATAAACTTTAGAAATATCACTTAAAAGACAAAAGTTGGTATGCATTTTACCAAAGTTTCATTTTAAGGGTTCATTAGTCAACTACACATGAGAAGGGTAAGAACTCCCAAAGCCCCCAAAATCAATACCTCTCTATTATATGTTGTCTAAGTAATGTACTGTTACAAATTCAAATTCTAAATTTAAATTATGACCCTTTCATTCCTATGAATGAATTTTGAAAATAGTTAATTTCTATGTAAAACGTTTAACTCTAGAAGTCAATTGATTCACTTAGTTTTATTTAAAAAAGGATTCCCCTTTACTTAAAAAATTAACGAAAACTATAATCCAATCAAATTGGACACCGTTCCATTAACTTTTAACATGAAATAACATTGTCTTTGATTTTACAAAAAAAAAATGAATGCAACAATAATAAATGACAAGTACATGAGAAATGAAATGCCCAATATAATGTACCAAATTAAACAAAAAAAAAAACTATATTAATCATGTTAAAATTGACAAGGATGTTCTTTCACTCAAACGTCCTATGGAATCATACTCTAGGTATCAGGAGATTTTCCATGAACCGCTCTTCATTCGACATATTTCCTATAAAATAAATATAATTTAACTTTTATTAAAATAATATGGTTAATATAAAGGTACGGGAATAAAAAGAATATCCTTCGGTTCGAGTAATCCTTAGAATAACACTCAAGGTATTTTGTAGGTATTCCATAGCTGTATAAGGCTCACTTCCTAAGATTTCGTATGGGAGTCTTAGTGATTTTTCATAGTCACTTCTAAAATTGTTTAAGAATAATTTTACTGCTCAAATTTTCTGACCTTTCATCACTGAAAATTTATATCTTTTAAGATAGATACCAAAATTAATCTCCATTTATTTTAAACAAAACTAGACAGACTCCTAGTTATAACTATGTGTAGACCACTTTGTAATTAATTTTATGAAATTTAATTCGAATTTTCAAAATCACTGTACGTCCAAACAATTATTCTGGGCAAATTTTACAACTAAAAATTTGATTTTATTTTAATCATTCCAACATGTTTTTCACCCAAAGTTGTAAAATATGTACGAATTATCATCACCAACATCGTATTTATGAAATTTCAAGAAGCATAAGAAACAAAGAGAGTACCACCTTGATGGAATAACACAAAGAAAACTTCTTGACCTAACTCTCCGCCCCATTTTCTTTTCCTTTAACTTTTGATGTTTCACTATCTTCCTTCACTAGACAACATGCATACATAAATTTTCACATAATGAAAATTCAAAAGAAGCATGTAAATGAACTCAAAGATATACAAAATGACTCCAAAATCTTGGCTAAGTTTCCTTTAATGACCAAACTCATCAATCCTAAAAACTCCATCATTTCTTCATGAAATCCTTGAATACATGCTTATAATCATTACTGACAATGATTCTCCGCCTAAACTGAAAAGAATGAATCGTCACAACATATTTATTCCTATGAACACATTTAAAGTTTAGAATCGATAATGTCTACGACAAGATGTGCATCAAAAATTAAAAAATTTAAATGGAAATCATTATCAATGACAAAAAAGTAGTTTAACTAAATAAAAATAAATTAAGGTTTTGTAATAGCGAAAAAACACTTGAAAATATTAAATAAAATAAGAAAAAGTATTAAAGAAATTAATATTCTCCATTCAGATGTATTGATTTGAGAAGTAAATGTTTTGTTTATGGTTTCCTGCGTTTATATTAAATGAATTATTTAATTAATGAATATAATAACCCCACCTCAAACAAAAGACAAGGTTGGTGTGTGATTGTGAAGGTTTATGTATTGCCCAGTTCTTGTAGGTTTCAAGCTTGGTGTTATTAGGTTGTGTTTAGTGTTAGGTTCTGTTTGTTAGATTATTGGTAGGTGCTCCATAATCGAGAAGCTTTTATGGGTGGTCATTCTGGGTCTTTTCTGTAGGTTTTGGAAAATGTTTCAGTGCCATGTGTGCTTCATTGGCTACAGTTCTTTCTTCATTTTGCTGGTGACGGTGTTCGCTGCTGGGATTCGCTTTAGTAGGTGGTGCTGGGACTTTGAATGCCCTAGTTTTAGCGTTGGCTCCCTTTGGTTTGAAGGCTGTGGTAGTTTGGGGGTTGGTTGTTTTCTGTACATCACTGATTTAGAAGTGTTTATAGGAAACTGCGTTTGAGGGTTTGTTGCCTTGAATTGGATCTCCAATCCTTTACATCGGTCGTGGCATTTTTGTTTCAGTTTCTGGATGTCTTTGATGTGAAACATTCTTTGATCGATTTTATGCCTTTTAATATTATCTCGCCTTGCCTCAATAGCGCTTTGGTGGGCTAATTGGGTTGGCTAGTCATCTTTTGGTTGAGGTCTGGTGGTCAGTCTCCCGTTACACTTTTCGTTGGTTTTGTGAGGCTGTGCTGCGTTGAATTCCCAAGTGGGTGAGTTAAGTTTGGTAATCAGGTTGACTGCTGTGGTTTGAAAAAGGCATGCGGATCGCTTTCACTTCTGTCTATCTCTGGTTCTTGTGTAATTTTGTCGAGCTGTGATTTGGTGAGGTTGGGGTGAACCCATTCTATCCTCTTTCCCTCTATTTAGGTCTAGCGAAATTTTAAAGAGGCATATAGCCAAGCCGAATTCTTTTTAAAAAAATCATCTTGCTGATAAAAAATATATGAACATATACTACACAACCAAAAATTTTATAATAGGAAATATATGACTTCTGATGTGAGACTTTGGTATATTGGTATGGCTGAAAATCCAATCTTTATTGTCTTAAGTTTTGAATGAACAATATTAAACGATGAGTCAATTCTTCGATGCAAATAAATTATTGTTTCTGAGCTAGTCGTGTTGATAGCATGTTGTCAAATAAGAAGAATAAGAGATATGATAATAAGGAGAGATAAATGTCTTAGTATTTCAATATGAGTTACGTACAATACTCTCCCTAACCTCTATATTTATAACCATAAGTACTAGATGTAATATACAATTCTAATACTAATAGATATTAGAGATCTAATAATAATATATATCAAAATCTTATCTTATAACTAAAAATAGATATTCATATAAATAAATATTCATGACAGTCTTTATAGCTTAGTTTTTTGTTTTTTTTTTTTTGTTTTTTTACCAGAGTATTTATAGCTTTTTTATACTCGAGGAAGCGCTAAGTGCTAAATTGATCTCATGAGAATTATTGGTATAATCAAATATATCATGTGTCATGTTGCATGTCACCATATAGTTGGAGGATTAACTTTATTTTAATTTAATATATTTATTTTTCACCAATTTGCTTTGCTTTGTTAAATTAAAATAAAGTAAGTCTTTCAACCGAATGATGACACACGACACGACACAACACGTGATACTAATGATAGTGGCATCATTCGAATGACGGATTAAATTTATTTTAAGTTATTAAAAGTATGACTACATTAAGAGAATATGTAAATAATATAGATTAAATGTGTGACTATACCAAATATTTAACTGCAGTTAACTCATGGGACCACATCTTAATTAAATAAGAACGAATGTGACTATGTCTTATGTATTTTGAAAACAGTGACCAGTAGTGCATAAAAGATAAACATAAGTAATCACCCGTATAGTTAATTTTATATTTTATCTATTTTACTTTTTCGTTGAGTTCGATCCTCAGAATACTTCCTAAGGACGAAATTGTTTATTATTATAAATTTGTACTACTTTGACCCATGCACTTTTAGATGTTTACATCATTATCCAATGTAAAAAAAATAGATATGATAAGAAGATACGTTGAAAAGGAAAAGGATAACATTATTATTGTTTATGAATCCAAATTGAAAGGCAAAGAGGTATAATTGAATGGTTCTCAAAAGGAGTTGTTGCTATGCAACCCGTGGTGGATTCATCAATTTGAATTTTTTCGGTTAATTGTTTATTTTATTGATAATATTTATTTTAAAATTTTATTTAAGTTTACATCATTCTAAAATTTTATGTTGTTACACTCTCCCTTAAAAATATTTTTGATTTTTTTACCGTTTGTGATCTATTTTAAAGAAATAGGTTAGCTTGATTCGATTTTGGTTGCAGAAAGACCAAAAGTCGAGAACGAACAATACACCATTCTTCCACTATGAACTTTTCAATCTTGAATTTCCACCTTAAAGAAAAGGGGTAAAGTACACAAATGGTCCCTCTACTATAGGGTGTTGCTTAACTATTAAAAATACAAAATGATCTCCCCAACTATATATAAGATGTTGTTCTTTTTTAGTCCTCTTACTATTGAAAGTTACAAAATAGTCATATGACTATTCATATGTTTCAAACTCGTCATTTTTCATTAAGAAATTGACAATCGTCTGAGCTGGATGTTAATTTGTTCATTAAGATATGATAAAATCTTATCCCAAAACTTTTGAGTTGTGTTTTGTGGATCGAGTCTCTATTTATATTATGCTATCGAATCAATTCTTGAAATATTGTATTGTCAAGTCAATACTTGGAAGCAATGATGGTTCCAACAGACATCGTTAAAATATGATTCTATTATATTTTAGTTAGTAGGTTAACTTCTAGCTCAAACTACTGTCATTTTTTTGACGGAAAATGATAAATTTGGAACATATGAATAGTTAGGTGATCATTTTGTAACTTTTAATAGTCAGGGACTCAACAAAGCAACATCCTATAGTTAAAGGACTATTTTGTTATTTTTAATAGTCTGAGGACTCAACAAAGTAATGCCTATTGTCAAGGGATCATTTGTGTACTTTACACTAAAAATATATTAAATCTTTATGAAAATTAAAACAAATGCATGAAAATTTTGTAGTCCACTACCTTGTTAGCAAATCACAACAATCCAGCTTTTTGGGGGGGGGGGGGATAAATGGACCCTACAATTAGCTGGTTCACCAGATATTCCCACTCTTATAAATTATGAAGGAGAGTGTCTTTAATTTAATTAATACAATTTTTTATTATTATAATTTTGTTTTTAAAATACGATGGTGGCGAGTATTGTATCTCTGTTCATGGATAATCAACCGGTTGATTTGCATTGGAAAGGATTATGACAGAAATTCGGTAGACATGTAAAAGTCACTAACGTGTTTGTTGCGTGTAAACGTAGTAGAGGTGGGAGAAGATTTGGCTTCGTACGGATGGGCAGTAGATCGGATGTGGCGAGAGTGATCGATAGACTGAACGGGTTAATCATTTACGGTAATAGCCTATCAGTGATGCGCGCCAAGGCCATTAATAGAGGTGATCCTGCCATGAGAAAGCCAAACAAGGATAAGTTAGGCGTAAAAGTGGGGGAGTCGAGTATACAAAAGGTGAAGGCGAGGAAGAGGATTATTGGGGATGTGGAAGCAGAAGCCTTATGGAGGATGAGGAGGTGCTTGGTAGGTGAAATGGCTACTGTTTGCAGTGTCAAGAGCATTATGATGAGGCTACAAGAGTGGGGTCTCAGAGAAATTTAAATTCAAAGATTAGGAGGCATATCGTTCTTAATCTCCATTGAAGATGAGGACTTGTTCTTGACGTTAAAGGAGATGGAGTGGTCTTATCTGAAACAAATTTTTGTGGAAGTTAACCCATTGTCGACAGGAAATGATAATTTCTAAATTTACAAGGTACGGGGACGACAATGGTACGACATATAAAATAATTTTAAAATTATAAATAGATGTAAAAAATTATAAATAAAGCAAATATCAAGACTCAAACCATAATATTAAATTTAGAACAATAAAATTCATAAATAAATCACAATATTAAAATGTCAAATCTCAAGATTCAAACTACAATATTAATTCTAGAATAATAAAATCCATAATCAAACATTCATAAATTTCAAGTGATTCATAACTCTAGAAAGAAAATGATGTAAACATTCATATTCATACAAAATTCTTTTTGGGTCAAGTTCCGGTGGTCAATAAATTTCATGTTTAGGAAAACATTTTTTCCCTTCAATTTTATATTCAACCAAATATCAACCGTTTCGACAAAACATGCAATGAGGATAGATTCGGTGGTGGAAATTCATGCAGAAAATATGATCTACCAATTTTCTCAGACACTTCGTTGGATTATAAAGGGGTGACTAAACAAGTTTCTCTGGAGGGAGCTAAGGGGAGAATGGAGAAGGAAAGTGGGTTGGATTCAATGCCGGAGAAGACTAAGTTAGCGTCGCTGGTGTTATCGCCAGAAAGTGATGGGTGCAGGACTATGTCACTGGAGAAAGTTAATGCAATTAATGAACCTTGTCTTGGAAATGAAATTGGCGTGGATACAAATCAGGATAAAAAGGAGGCAAGTTATCATTTAGGTGAGATGGTCGATAAAGGCCGCGAGTTTTATGAGGGAAAAAGTGAGAGCAAACGCCATTCAGGAGAAGGATCCTTATGTGTAGAATGTAGATGGGAATTGGGCTAAGGCTGTGATTATGGACCATGAATTGGAAAATGATATTGATATTGGGCTGGTTGCAAATAAGTTGGATTTAGCAACCACAAGAGCTTTAGAGGATATGAGAAGCATGGGTTTTGACTTCAAATTGAATGGTTCAAAAAATGGGTCAGGTTTATGTAAATCAAAGTGGGCTGCTGGGATTGATGATAGGGTCAATGCAATATTCGAAGGAAATTATCTACCTGAGAATGAGAAACGTGGGAGCTGTAGTGTAGAGGAGAAATAGCTAAGGGTGTTCAGATCCAATTCGATAAAAAAAAATGAAAATCGATCTAAAAAATCGATAACCGAAAAAAATTGAAACTGATTTAGTGTGTTTGGTTTTTTTTTTAAAACCGATCGATTCATTTTGGTTTGGAAATTCGGAACCGATCCAAATCGAACGGCTATCTCCCTGCGCTTAAAGTCTCATTCTGCAGTAAACCTGGCATTTCTGTGTTCACTTTTGCATCCGTGTTGCCTGTTTCTTTACTCACTGCTGTGGAGTTATTGCTTGCCTGCTCAACAGAGTCGGTTGTGTTTGTTGAAATTTGGAAGATAGATAAAATTCTTTTTTATACTTCGTCCATAAATTAATATACATGCAATTTCTAATTTGTTTCATATTATTACTCAATTAAAATTAAAACTTAATCGAACACTTATCATTTTTTCAACTCTCGTTCCATTTGTCAATTATTTTATAAATTATAAAATAATTTTAAATTAAGTAGCATTAGGCTTCGATACTGGTTCCTACTTGATTGCACATGTATTAGTGTGTTCTATTTCATTGCCAATCTGCATTGTTGGTTTTCAGTGTTTTTAACTGTTGGCTAATTTTAAAGCTTGGATTCAAAAGAAACAATGTGCTGGCAGTGTTGTTGTTTTGAATTATTTTGAAAAATTAGAATTAAAAAAATGCACAAATCCAAACCGCACTTAATTAGATCGGATCAAATTTTTTTAGAAACATCCAAACCGCAAACATTTATACTTTCGGACCAGATGAATTTTTAGCCAAAAACCGATCCAAACCGACCGCGAATACCCCTAGAAATAGCTAAATTTCTTTCCAGAATTAACTCGAGTGAAGAACAATAAAAAAGAAAAAAAAAATCGGCTCCCTATGAGAATCCAGGACAGAGCTCTTTCCGCAGTGGATCGGAGGAAGAGAGATTGGGCACTAAAGAAACTCAAGCTGAAAAAGGAACATTTGGAGGCCTCCGAACTTTCGGACAGATCGTTATCCGACGCGGACATTAAAGCTCAGTGGCATTCAAAGATCAAAGAGGCAAAGATGACATTAAAACTAGGGGAAAATCTTGGGATCCAAGTGATAGGAAATGAGAATGAGGTGGTGCGAGAATTAGCCCTTCTCGGCTAAGAGTAAGTTTTATTTTGGAGGGGTTAGGGGGTGGAGCAAGTTGGGGCGTGGGAAATGTTGTAAATTCTATCTTCGAGGATGAGAGAGTTGGGGTCGGTGGCAAAAGTTTTTAGCATTTTCAGATGGTAGAGAGGATGTTATTGCATAAGACAGCAAAAGCATCATTAGTTTAGATGGAGATCCAAATTTTCTTCTCAATTTTCTAGTAAGCTAAGAAGTGCTTGATTAAGTGTTCTCACATAAACATTTGGATTGTTGGGCTGGTTCGGATTGTCTTGATTTCTTTGAGTAATCACAAACATTGAAGGCCTTTTTGCTAAATCGTGATCTCTGATAGTGGTTGAATGCCTTAAAAGAAGATTCTATAGTTATCGACGTTGAATGGTGGGTTGATCCTAGGTGCTGCCTTAGCAAGCATCCAGTCGTTTCGGAACCAGCTGCTAGAAGTATAAACTCTTTGTAGTTGGAGTGGATATTGATCTCGGATACAACGAGAGCTATTTTCTCATGATACGTTCAGGCTAGTAATTAAGTCTTTAGTTTTTATTACCACTAAATTGGTATTGAAAGTGTCTTCTGAGGCAAGCTGAGTGAGTTTGGTGATATAGATAGTGGAATTTAACTCGCTGGTTGTTTTAATTTGGTTTCAAAAATATTTCATCATCATATCGATTGGTGGTCGTCTTTATTATAAATCGATGGTCAGTTAACATATTTTGGGGTGTCGAGAGAGGAGTTGTTTCATAGTTTTTTGGTAATCGGTTTAAGTGTTATCTCAATTGCAGGTGTGATTGTTGGTATAGAAGTGCATTGTTGATTCTTCATCATATGGTTTAGGAGTGGTGGCTGCAACAAGTGTTGAAGTTTGTTCCTGGTTTAATCTGTTTGGTTGTTTGGATCGTTAGTTTGCATTTTATTGCAAGATTTAGCTTTTCTTAATTGTATGTACTCTTTTTCTCTATTTAGGACTAAAAAGGTTTTTAATGAGACATACAATTTAGATTGGTCTTGATATTAATAAAATTATTTTGCCGAGAAAAAAAAATAACAACCTTTATATACAAAACATGTGATGTAGGCTACACCACATGTAGGTGGACCTTTGTGTTTATTTTTCATTTATTTTTTTATCTTTTAGCTATTGTTTCATCCGTCCAACATACCAAGAACTTTGAGATAATTTTATTATTCACCGCATAATTATAAATAAATAAATAAATGTATATACTCATTTACTACCAATGAAATATCACAATTGGAAAATAAATAATTACTTACATTGTATTAATAATTTTTTTTACTAAGTTAATACTTTTAATCATTTGATGATAATGTTCAATCACTCCTACAGTCGGTGTTCAAACATATGACCTCAAAGTAACAATGATTCTTTTAATCAGTAAGATAATTAAATTTTTACTCATATTAATAAAGTTAATATTTAATGTAATGATATTGTATACTTTTATGTAATTTCAGTTAATTAGATAATACTATATTATCATAAAATAATAAAATCATTTTCATCGTCAATGATGTATAACTTATCTGATGTATAAAAATTATTGGGTAAATTACATAAATGACCACGTAACTATGGGTTAGGTTAAGAAATGACCATTATTTTTGAATTTATGTCAATATGACCACTGAACTATTTAAATGGTTTCAATATAGTCACCTTTCGTTAACACTTAACGTAAATATCTATGTGGTAGTTAACAAAATTTATATAATTAGGGCACAGGTCCTTGTAAAGTTATGTATTCGCGGCGCTGTAACCCTGCTTTGATTTTTTTTATTTTGGTCACTACTTGCGTATGATTTGTTTCCTTGGATTTTCATTTAATGCAATTAGATCCTGATTTTGTTTTTAATTTGTGTAATGCCTTAATTGGGCATTAATTTTAAACTTTTTTTTTCTAGTCATGTATTAAATTTGTAGATTAAATCCCCTATATTTTAGAATTAATCAATTTGATCACTAAGATTAACTTTAATTCTTAATTTTTAATTAGATCCTAATTTCAATTTAATTTAATAAATTTATTTCTTAAATATAATTGTGACAAATGTCACAATCTTATTATTACAATCTGAATATTAACTATAATATATATATATATATATATATATATATATATATATATGTTATAATTTGTATATTACATTATTTTTAAATGATTTTACATATATAATATTTAAAAATTAAATATGAAAATAAAATAAATTTAGTTTAAAAATATTAAAATCTTAAATCAATTATAAATAAACTAATAGATTTATTTTAATGATTTAGATGTTGTCATATTCTCAATTAGCCTAGATGTAATTTCTCACTTATCCACTTTAATTTTTTATCATTAACTAATATATATATTAAAATTGATTCCTAAATATTACATTTAGGTTATTGGTCAAGGATTCTTGATTACTAATTAATTTTGGGTTCATCCAATTAAGTTATTTTAATTTTTTTTTTGTTCTTAAACTTAAACAACTTTTATAACATTTGTATTATTTCAATAACAAATGTGAGAATTAGCATAGTGATTATCCCTGGGACTCAAGTTGGATTCCATTGGATGTTAAAACTCATCTTTATTTATTTTCACTTTAATTTAAAAAGATTAAAAATTTATTAAATTAAAATTAAAAAATCTATAATTGATTATGACATATGTCACAATTTATTTGTAAAAATAACTTTATTAAATTAAATTAAAATTAAGACCTAATTAAAAATTAATAATTAAAGTTAATATCAATGATTAAATTTAAAATCTAAAAGATTTAATCTATAAATTTAATACATGACTAAAATAAAAGATTTTAAAATAAATGCTCAAATTACGACATTAGAGATTAAAAACAAAATTAGAATCAAATTGCATTAAATAAAAATCCAAAAAAACAAATCATACATATATAGTGACCAAAATAAAAGAAAACAAAGTAAAGTTCCAATGCTGCAAATACATAAATTTACAAGGACCTATGCTCTAATTATACTAATTTTATTAATTACTATTTAACGTATTATTGTTATACTAAAACCATTTAAATAGTTCAGTGACTGATTCAAATTTAAAAATAAAAGTCATTTCACGACCTAGTCTATAATTATGTTGTCATTTATATAGTTTACCCAAAATTATTTATTATTTGTCTACACTCATTTTTGCTCGATCCTTTTTTTTATTTTGATTTATTTTATTATTATTATTTTGTTTTCAAGTTACAACAAAAATCCAAAATGGGCCCAAATTACAAATTAGCAGGCCCAATGATCTGAGACCCGATCAGCAAGCTCAACCGACCCAAAGGTTTCTAGCCCCCACCGCTAGCAGAAGAATACTGTGCCGCTACCACTATTCTGGCCACTGATTCCCAGCGACTCCAACAGCCATTCAACCACTCCCATGTTAGTAGACCCAGGTAAACAGAAAATCAAATCAGAAAAATAAGCAAATATCACCAAAACCCCATTAAAAATAT
This sequence comes from Hibiscus syriacus, assembly GCF_006381635.1. Classification (NCBI taxonomy): domain Eukaryota; kingdom Viridiplantae; phylum Streptophyta; class Magnoliopsida; order Malvales; family Malvaceae; genus Hibiscus; species Hibiscus syriacus. The sequence goes on along the minus strand of NW_024063485.1, from coordinate 1,304,593 downwards.
ATTAAAATCCCAAAAAATTGGGATAAATAAATGCTTGTTTAGGAAAATCATCTCCCTTGGCCGTAGCCTCACTGCTTCACCGGATCCATCACTAAACCAAAACAAAAAAAGGAGATATAAGGAAGGGTAAAACAGAAGACAGAGCATTCGAGTTTTGGGGAAGAAAATCAGAAAGAAAAAAAGGAAAAAATGGGATTTTTTATTTCAGAAAAAAAAAGATGAAAAAACAGAGAGAGAAAATAGGCATTCGGGTTTTGAAAAAAAAAGAAAAGAAGAGAAGAGAGTTTTACCTTGGGATTAAGGATCTTCACCGGCGACAAAGGGGTTGGTCGAGCATCAAAGGTAGTTCATTTATCTTGGTTTATCATTTGGGGGTGTTTTGGGGTTCGATGGTTCGATTTAAGGGGATAAGGCAGTTACAAGTCGTTGTTTAGCCGTTTTTCGGGAAGGTTTGGCCCATTATCAGGGCGGTGTAAGGTGGTGGCCATGGTGGTTCTTAGCCACCGGTCGATTTTCTTTCGCATAAAAAAATAAAAGAAATGAGAGAAAACAGGGGAGGGTCGGCTGAAGCAAGGGGAAAATGAGGCTAGGTTAGCTAAAACCTTATAATAATGTATATATAGGATCCCCAAGATGATGTAGCTTAGGGGTTACGGTTGCATCATTTCAGTGCTCGAGTGGGGTTTCAGATGTTGGGGAGTTTTCATTTTGGTCCTTAATTAAACTATCCTAAATTTGTCATTTCACCCTCTTCTTTTACGCGTTTTGTATCTTGGTCACCATAAGATATATTTTAATTTATTTCAATTTCCAGCATGTAGTATTGGATACTTACATTTTGGTCCTAAATATATGGGTTTATTACATTTTCAGTGCTTGTAATATGTGATTTTTATATTATGTGATGTGCTATTTATTTAATTTGCTTTTGAGACATTAAATTTAAAGTTTTATTATTTAGTCCCTCACATTGTTTTGCGTTTTATTGTGATTTCAATACATGTTTTTATGCTATGTACATTTTAAATTTGGAACATTTTCATATTTGCATTAATACATTTGTTATAGATGTTTGTTTTATGTGTATGTACACATGCATTACCATATATTATATTATTTAAGTATGTATTAAACATATTATATATATATATATATATTATCCATATTATGTAATATATTATAGCCTATATGTATAACATACATAATACGTTATGTATATATATATATATATATATATATATATATTATATTTACTTACGTACCTTATTGCATTTATATATAATTTATGCATATTTTTCTTTTTATTAAAACATCAATCTTTGAATGTATATGTATATGTATATATATAATACTTGAGTTTTTCTTTTATATTCACTAGCATGCTTAATTACATCTATTTAAATATTTCTTCGCTATTTCTTGTACATTTAGGTTTTAAAATATGTTAAATATATGTATCATAGCCTCATGAGCATAACTCGACTAGAATCAAAATAATTTGACTAAGGGTAATATTTATTCATTTTAAGATTATTGTGAAGTGATTGTCTTAACGTATAAGAAAGTCACTCTCGATAATTTTAAAATGAAAGTGTATCCCATTAAACGACACGAATAAAATTGGTTACTTAAAATTTGGGAACCGAGAAAAAATCATGTTCTTTTAATTAAATTCATCGAGGAAAGATTTTTTATATCGAATCTAAGGTCTCATCTCGATGTACTTAAATAATCAAACATCTTTATTCTCATTAATAGTTGGTAAAATAATTAATTAATCGTATTTGTTTAACATGTGTGTTTAATTTTCATTTTATTTATATGATTTCAACATAAATAACACTCGAATTAGAAATGGATTTTAGAATGAAATAGTAATATTTTGTTATTTCGATTGGAGTAATAAATGAGTGCGTTAAGGCATGAGAAATCATTTCTTCTTGATTGAAAATATTTAAATATTACTGGCTACCTTCTTAAATTAAATTAAATTCAAACTCATAGATTTCATTGCAAAGACAACTAATAATCGTCTAGGTACCAATTTAGGGCATTGTGGGGGTGTTAATCTTTCCTCAAGCGTAGCCGACTTCCGAACTCAAACTTTGGTAACGTAGACCGCAAATTTGTTGCTTTAATTTAAATTAATATTTTCATTAAAATGAGAAATACGTTTTTGGGTGCTCAATCACACCCTAATTAAATATTGGTGGAAACTATTCGAATCACGTTTTACTATTAAAAGGTCACCAAATTATTCGAGACGAGATCTTTTAAAATCAAATTTTAAAAATTAAATTGGTTTTTTTAAGAAAAAATCGTTTTGACAGCTTGGCGACTCTACTGGAGACTTTTTTTAGAGAGTCGGGCATATAGTCAATTAATTGATTGTATTTGCAAATGAAAATTATAAGTTCGTTCTAATTTGATTTTTGATCCCTTGTTTGGTTTTAAATTTTATGTTTGTAATTTGATTAATCACTAAATAGTTGTACTAATTTTGTTTGCTGATGTTTACAGATTAAATAAAAGCTCAAGAATTTGATAACTCTATTTTGTGATTGTATGTTTTTTCGCTTTTCCTCGCATATTGTACAGTTGCATTTGCATAACATGATCTTTACCCAAACCTTAAGGGTCCCGGTAGGAGAGTACATAAGGAAAAGCTCTTTGTAGTCCTTTAATTTTCTAGTTTAATTTTGTTTTTTCGAGTAAATGTATGTGAACTAAGATCATGCGATTAGGTTTATTTTTTCGAATAAGCATGTGAAATAGATAGCATGAGGTTAGGATTTTTATGCTAAATAAAACATGGGGGTAGAAAGCATGTTTTGGATAGGATTTATTATACCATGTAGGGGTAGTCAACCTTGAAGGTAGGTTTTATTTGAAGCTTATAGTACTTACTACTTGTTGTTTATCCTATGGTATACTAACCCATTTTTATTTTGTGTCTATTTTTGATTTTATTTTTTTGCATTGTCATCTTCATGTCATCCAAAGGTGTTAATCCGTATGTGATTGACTAAATAGAAGGTTGTTCATATCGAGACAATAAATTATTAGCCATGTAGTCAAAACCAGGAAATCCAAGATGTTCTAATGATTCATGATGAAAGATAACCGATGAATGAAGAAATTTCAAGTTGGTTGAAGACTTCCTTTAAAGGCACAAAAGTTAAGATGCTTTCTCAGGAGATACAGTCAGATCAAGGACGAGAAGACCCTTCACGAAGGCATGAAGACCACTTCATAGTGGAAGTAAAAATTGAGAACTCACGATTCAACCATAAATAATGTAAAGACATCAGGCGTCATTAAATGTAATCAAGTACACCAACAAATTTGGGTGCAATGTTAGATTCCTTGAAGAGCACGACTCAAGAAAATGAAGAAATGAATAATCACACTTTTATTTTGACTACCTTGTGTAATGAAACTTTGTTGTCTAAATGAAGGTTGCTCTATGGTGATCACCTAGAGAATTAACACCATCTGCATTTGTACTATATTAATTTAAGCATTTTTACATGCATCAATCATGAAAATGTGAGAGTAACTCATGAAGGATACTGTGACAGAATTTCTGAAATCGAATTGAAGTTACTCAGGCGTGTCTATAGAAAGATTGAAAGTGATGAATGAGATATTAACACGTATTAGTAGGATCGAGAGAATCCAGGAACAACTCATCAGGACCCAACAAGAAATGATTGATGAAGGAAGGAAGTTCCAAGTTGAATCTAGAGAATAGATGTCCAAGTTGATAAGAATGATGGTTACTATGATATATGAGGAGAAATCATTATAGTACTCTATTATGCAAGAAAAAAATGAAGACTTTGAGTAAAAATCTGAATGTTAGTTGTGCAGGCAATGCGATGACAGCAAATGATCAAGAACCTGTTGGGGAGTATGGTAATCCAAGTCAACTCCAAAAATCGGGCATGATTCCAGAAAATGTGATAGAGATCATGATGGGAAAAGCAAAAATTGAGGGTGAAACTTCAAAAACGAAATTTGAGTCTGAATCAAAGAAGAGACGCATAGAGGAAGTTCACATGCCAGTAAAGAAGGCTAAAAAGAACAAGAAGAAAAAGAAGAATATACCTCTCATTGTGATTTCGGGATCATATTCGGACTTGTTACCCATTCTCTTCGAAAGTGGCCTTTTAGCACCTATTCTTCCAAGGCCTAATACTTATTTGCGTATAAATGGGAAAGGTGTCAAAAATTCATGCAGCTATCATTCTGGAGATTTTAGCCACTCTACGAAAAGTTATGCAGTTATGAGATTAAAGGTTAAAAACTTCATCAAGGAAGGGTTGTTATGCTTTTAATATGGAAAACCTAACCTCCCCGTAAGCTCAAAACTTATCGATAATGAGAGATCTCCAAACCAATGTCTCCCACAAGATGTTAGTCAAAAAATGAACCTTCAAAATGAACATCTCAATGATCAACCAAAGGACTTCAAAATGGTCATAATAGTGGCAAGGAGAAAGTGAGGTCAAAAGAGCTTCTACTCAATTTTTCTTCGTTTTCATACATCAAATTATATCCTAAGTTGATCAAAGCCCAACTGATTACTCCATGTTTGGCTAAGCCTATGCTACCCCCTTATACGAGTTGGTATAATGAGAAATTTTCTTTTGAATATCACGCTGGAGCCTGAGAACGCTCCATCAAGAATTGTGGTAACTTCAAATGACAAATCCAAAATCTTTTGGCTCATGGAGTTATAGAAGTAGATGTTAACAAGCAGTCAGTTTTAGCTAAACAGTTGGGAGTCAGCCCCCATAACGGAGTTGATAGGTCGAAACAAATGAAGTGCATACAGAAAAGGGCGTGAAGAAAAAAAATAGCAAAATCAAGGAAAACAAGGTATGTGATGCAGAGTTAAAGGATTCAACTCTTGAGACTTCTCTGATGCTGAAAAAGGAGAAAGAAATGGGACATGGGAAGAAGGAAACTAAAAGAGAAGTAATTCGAGACTGGCCCCAAAAGATGTCTTGGAAAAATAATACCCTTAAGATTTTTCAAGTGCCCATTTCTAACTTATCATCCCCTTTAATCAAGAGTCAGTACCTCACTCCAAGCCCCTTGAGAATGAGGACTAACCCATATGCTAATGGCTATGACCCGAATAGTGCTTGCGATTTTCATCTGGGGTCATTGGGTCATCCCACTGACAAGTGAATACCAATGATGGAGGAGTCCTGACAATAGAAATGATCGAGAGATGGGGAGAAAATGAGGGTAAAGACTCTAATCCAATTAGACACCCAACATTCTAGGAGTAATGGGGCATTCTAGATGAACAAGTTGAGTTCGTTATCCACCACGGTTGCACCTTATGTTGAAAGTATCTTGTTTGAATTTGTTTTTTATCCTTTCTCATATTTCTTGTAAGGATATTTAAATGAACTTATGCTACTTTAAAGATGGTGAGCATTGAATCAAATTTGCGATATTGTAGTTCTTTGAATATTAACTGAATTAAAAACTCTTTAAATGATTAAAATTATGGATCTTTGACAAAGTGGCGAGATTGAAAACTGATAAAACAATGACCCTTGACCTTACCTCAGAAGATACACTCGAACATCACAACCTTCTCTTGCAGGGACCAATATAGCCTTCTCTTCTCATGAAGAAATGATCAAGAGGCTTGGCATTTAGGTATGCATAGGAGAAGACAACATGGGGCATCTATTGTGTATGACATTGCTAAATTGATTATACTACACTTCTATTGAGGACGTTCAGTGATGATCATAATCTTCACAAATGGAAAGGTGGAGTAGATGAATTTAGTATAGGTCAATTGTATGGGAACTGAAATCTAAATATGGGATTTTTTTTAACATCAATGACACCTAGACTATAATTGGTTATTCTCGATGAGATTAAGAAATTCTAAATCTGAATAGTCAAAAGGTTAATAAATTATTATTATTATTATTATAGATTATACAATATATATAAGCTAGTCAACTAAATTAATTAGTTATAGAGGAAACTCAAAAGCTCTAGATTTATGAATAGGTTGTATTCAAACCATGATATTGCTCGGGTACTCGGCAGCTCGGTGTTTTCTCCACTACGATTGCAAAGTTGAAGATTTTGTGATGAGATAAACCCTTCAACTATGTCTGGACAAAGACAAACTAAATAAATTCCAATAAATAAAGGCTCTAATGTCTATGGTTAATTTTATAATGAGTTTCAATAAAATGGACTAAGGGAGTTGAGGAACATATGTTATAGTCGACCTCATAAAGCAATCAGGAATTTTATATTTAGACTAATGTCACTGCACTAACTCTACTAAGGGAGTCTATGAAGCTTGAACAAATGGAAGATTTCAGAGAACTGAAATAGAAGTGATTTAAAAAGTATAATAATTGATTATTCTAGTTGCGTCATTTTGTCCGCATCCAATTAAAATACCAAGCCAAGAAATATTGGCATGTTATAATGTTCACAATGACCAAAAAATAAATGACATCTTTTATGACTAGAACCTTAGAAAATAGGGAAACAACCTGAAATCAACCTATCAATTTTGACACTTGTCAATTGTGAGCCTGAATTAAGGGGTAATAATTTACAAAATTCTTTTGTTCTTTGATTTCTAAAAAACAAAGGAGAAAAACATTTTCAAACAGAACAATCTCAAGTGAAAATGTCCTTGAAGCTGGTGAGGCTCATTTTGCCTCTATTGGAGAAAAAAATAAGCGATGCCAGAATAATGAAGCATTCCACAATCTTGAAAGCAAATAGTCCGAGAAATTAGAAGGGCTAGAGGATATAACTTGTAACACTCCCTTCTGATATTGTCGATAACCCGCCAAGAAGCAGATAATCACCTTATTCTAAAGGGGCATATATCCCAGCTCATAGCAAAAATGAAAGACATTTTTATTAGAATAATTGATCGCTTCTTAAGTTCGTGGCATCATGAAGAGAAGCCCTCAAGTTTTCGATAGCATTGTTGTTTAGTGTCACCAGAATGAGACCATTCAAGATTAAGATATTTGTGCACAAAGAGGGCCACGAGTATCCACATTGGGCCATTACCAAAATCGGA